>NC_081411.1:269338167-269393167 GCF_030272615.1 Cryptomeria japonica | reverse complement strand
ATAGAGAGACAATGAGATACAGTTATAGTGTTCTAGGAAGGAGACAGAGGGAAGAGGAAGATACAAGTAGAGATGAAGATAAAGGAAGAGACAAACTAGGAGTGAAATAGATAGAGAGAGGTATAGGGATAGATAAAGATAGAGCGATAAGAATATACAAAGGGAGAGAGATAAAGATGAAGATATAAAGTGATATAGAGATGTTGAGGAGGGAGAGAGGGAGAGATATATATGGTCAAATAGATTGATAGAGAGATAGAGATATAAGGAGATATATAGAAAGAGGGAGAGGGAGATAAAAAATAGAGAGATAAAGATATGCAGAGATGGATAAATATAGATGGAGAGATATAGATATATGGAAAGAGAGAGAATGATATAGAGATGCATGGGAATATAAAGGGGAAGAGATAGGTAGAGATAGAGAGATATATAAGGGGATAGGGAGGGAAAAAAGGAAGTTAAGATGAAGTGAGATAGAGAGGGGGAGAAAGGGAGAGATGTAGATTTAGGGCGATAATAAGAGCTATGGGGAGATAAAGATATAGAGATAGAGAAATATATGGATAGAAAGAGATAAAGAAAGGATCAGAAGGGAGATAGAGAGAGACAAAGAAAGTGTTATATAGTAGAAGAGATGGAGGGAGAGATGGAGTGAAGAAAGAGTGGGATGTATGAGAGATATGGATAGAAAGACATAGGGAGAGGAGTGGGAGTAAGATTGAGATATAGATATATAGAGAAAGCAAAATGGAGTAAATAAGAAAGAAAATTATAGGTAATGGATATAAATAGAAATGGGGAGGGAGAGATTGGAAGATAGAGACAGAGATAGAGATATAGACAAGGATTGAGGTATATTGATATATATTTTTAATTTGAATTTTAATTTAGGTTGCTGGTATAAGCTAATCAGATTTAATTGAAAATTATTCATGAGCATATAATTAGGTGGTTAATTTTTATGTGCTTGATTTAAACTTTATTAGACAAATGACAAAATTGATTTATTTGTATAGTTGTATTTTCTTATTTTCTGAAAATTCCTTATTTGCAAGTTATGTATGCTTTTGGTTGTTGTAAAGAAAGATTGCATGTATTAGGGTCTTGTGTAAATGTTGTTTGCAGTCAGGCTTAATTTTGTTGCAATTTTGGTTGAGTTGTCATTGTGTCCTATGTTATTATATCTTCTTGGTTAGATGTTGTTGTATAACTTTATTGATGTGAGCCATTGTGTGTTTTGTCCAAATGGTCAATCTTGGGTTAGTGATTGTGTATCCTTCACCTGTGGTTTGTCAGGATTAGTTATGGCTATCTATTTTGCCATAGAGTTCTCATAGAGAGACCTTTCCTGTTAGTGTCCTATGAGAGAGAGTGGCTTTCGAGCGGGGGCCACTGAAGTGGATGACAGGATAACTCGTCGAAAGTCAGTTAAGAAGTGATAATCTAATAATTGATTAGGGGGTGGGCAGAATAAATATTAATTAAGATAATGTACCTCGTGCATAGGTGTAGTGCTTGTACAGAGCTCATAATGTTATGAGAAGGCCTGGGATGGCAAACTTACCACCTTGTCTTCACGAAAGGATTGGTAGGATCCGCATGAGACTTAGTTGGAGTCGGAAGCTAGGAGAGGTTACCAAGATAGAGAGTCGGGACCTAGGAGGCCTACCATGGTAACCATCAAGCTATGCGATGACACTCTCTCCTTAGAGTCACTAATGTTTTGTGAGCTGAGTCACATGGATGTTTGCAGAGTCTTGTAGTTCTTTTGTATTTGTCTTACTTTGCTTGCTTGAGGTTTTTCTACTATCTCCTAGCATGATGGGGTGGTTCCATTTTGAGATCACATGGTCGGGTGGTAGTGCCACTTCCCATCAGAGGTTCTAGATTATATCTTTAGGCGAGGAAAGGCTTCGCTGGTATTTCTTGGTTCGTGGTTCATGTACCAACTCATGTTCGTGATCATTGTTCAGTTGAGACCTTGTGGTCATTGTACCAGACTTCTATGTAACCTTGATATTGTATCTTTGGATTTCGTGGTATTTTTGGAAGCCATGTATTTATAGATATTGTAATATTATGTCAATGGAATGTATGTTAATTCAGTTGCTTTGATCTTATGTATAAATGATTTATGGAAAATTGAATGCATGGGAATTTAGATGTATATGTAATTTTGAACTCTAGCATTTACTTTAGCTAATTAAATGGACAATTGGATTAACCATGGTGTTAATATAATCTATGATTAATCTTTGTTGGTAACCCTTAGGAAATCATGTGTTAGTCTTCTGCTGTGTTATTAAACGTGCAATGGTTATAATTAATGCACTTAATCATTAAAATAAATAAAATTATTTCACCCTTTAGTTGCCTAGTTGTGTTGTTTTCCTTTAGGGTTCCTGGTGGGACATTACAGACAGGGTAGATGCCTTCTGAAAAAAAAATCAAAATCTTTGCCCCTTTACAAAATTAGAAATATTCGCTCCTTTATAATCTTCCTACTCACTCCAAAATGCCACTTTATTTGAAAAAAAAAAAGGAATTTTGGCAATAATAACTCTTATTATTTTCGCACTTGTTTGATTTGGTTTTTTAATGAAAAAAAAATTATTTTTTATATGTGGTTCAAGCGACCGGTCGTGTTTACCCTCACAGTTCCGGTCAGAACATTTGCAAGGGGAACGTTTATGGCCAAAATGGCTTATGTGGAATGCCAAGTGACAGCTACATCAACAAAAATGATGATTTTCTCAAACTTGTCACTTCTGCAACAAAATTCAATAGGTAAATTAAACTTATTAAAAAAATTTAAAATACCCTTTTTTAGAGATCGAAGTGTTGACTTTACTCATATAATTTTTTTAATGTTTTGATTACATTTAATATATAAAAAATTAAAAATACTACAACTAGGTACTTTTTTGTTCGATATGAGTCTGCTTTGAAAAACAAAAAAAATATCAAATCACTTCAATAAAAATTGAAAAAAATATGGTTCAATAGAAGAGAGAGTCTTCTCCAAAAGGGTATTTTTAGTTTTTGGATTATCATAAATTGAATAGAGAAATTGTTGTGGGAGACAAAAACTGTCAAATTCTGGTGTATTCGACTTCCAAATGCTATTGCAAAGAAAATATACATCAATTTTTTTTAATTTTTTTTTCATGGACTATATAAATATGTGATCTATAACTAATATCAAAATGAGAAAAAAAAAAGTTGATTTACATTTACTTTTGAGGCGGAAACCAAACCCCCTTTTTTTCAGCATTTTTCAGGAATAAAAAAATAGACATTAAAGCTAAAAAAAACATATAAATTATTGATAATTTTTTTTCAAAACATAGTAGACTTAAACTTAAACAAATTTTACACATTTCATCAGTTTACATCATATTCAAATTTAAAATGAAAATGACACTTTTATGGTGACGAAATTGAACAGTTATTGTTGTGTTAGCCTTTTTCTTTGTAAAAGTGTGGCACAGGTTTGTACTTTTGCCCATCGATAAGTCTAGACTACATCACACAACTCAACCATCTCTACCTCATCTCAAGGCATCACAAAATGATTCTTCTGCACCACTTTCATCTCTTCTTAGGCCAAGGTACTAACTCAAGGGGCTTCATCACAACATCTACTTCCAACCTTATCTAGGAAAGATAAAACCACTAAAGAGAAATCTTCCAACTCACACCAACCTCTAGCATGAAAACTACAAAATGAAATACATATAAATATATAGTAGATAAACATATTATCACAAGGCTTATAAGCTATATCTAAGGTTACTTCCCATCCCTACAGAATTTCATCCATACATGTACTTAGGGACTTTTCATCAAAAGTGACACATAGAGTACCCATAAGCAACAAAATAACAAGATCAATGGTAACATATACACCACTATAATCAAGCAAAGAGCATCAAGCATAAGATAATACATAATCTCAAGATCACACAAGGAGAAATAGGTGTACTAGGCAAATTAAAGAACACCTAGTCATCCACTAACAACAAGGTCTAACAAGAACAAATCACATGATACTATTGCTACCAACACAATCCTATACAAAAATATAGTAAGTACAATGTAATGATCCTACTTTATTTAGTTTATAATCCAAGCATAATACAACATCATTAGAATATAACATGAGAATTCATTCTTAAGCATTATAACCTAGAACATGTAGTTATCATTTACTAAATACATCATTTACAATTCATCATGATCTTCGCTAATGTAATATTAGAAGTTTCACATTTGTCCAATCACACATTTATAACCATTTCATATACCCAAAAAAATTTAATTGCAATCAATTATATAAACATCTATTAATCCTTTTGTTGAATTACAATTCTATTTAATCAACAATCACATGTGGTACATTCTCCACAATGTCCTCCACACGAATAGGACCAGCAACATCAACATTTAGAATAGCCACCATGAGATTGAAAAAGAGAAAACCGAAGTGGGGGAATTCATCAACTCAACATTAAATTAAAGAAGCTACACCATTTTAATAGTAAACTTAGTGTGACAAGTGTCAGGAAATAAATAGATAGTAGAGTTTGGTGACTGATTCCAAGTATAAGAAATTTCAAAAATTCAATGCTATCCAATACAACATAGGAGACAATCGCAAAGACCGTGATAAGTCATCAATCACAAACAAATTCACATAACTAAGTGACTATCATCGGCTCCACAAATTAGGGAGTAACCATAGCACAACACCTGAGGAGACAATATTTAGGATGAGTTAGAGAATGCACACCAAACACAACAACAACTGCATCATCCTATACTTCATGTAAGCAACATTTATGCAACAATATATGCAATCATGATTTCTACTCAATTGTAGTCGTTTACTATTTTTATGCAATGTACTTCTATTCTCAAACCCGAAGAATTATGCAATCATTTGATCATGCAATAAAACATATGCAGAGGGACATTATGCTATGATTCATAGAATAATACATTAATGCATGGTGCAACTTCACTTACATATTCATGCCCACTAGCAGTCGCAAACACAAGGATCTGTTATATTGAATCTGCCTTATGCACATATTCACAATACAAGGCCATACCAAAGTATGCTATGGTTACAATATAAGGGCATTTTACTCACATTCACTGAGAGGGTCACATTTAACATATGGTCATCATCTCAAGAACTGGCAAGGATATACATGATCACATAAAACACAAGTACTTAACAGTATCGCAAATACAAGGGTGAGTAACAATAGCTATCATGAGGATTTTCTCATAGGGGTATGCACATATTCACAACACAAATCACTATCACACAAGGGTGCACTGAGATTCACATACTAATAAATAGAACTCAACAGGAGCACATTGCTCAAACAAGAAAGAAATTTACAATGACAAAATGGATTGCTCTCAAAATAAGTAGGGTTCTAAAAAGGACAAGGTTAACATGCTAATTTCCCTTCTTAACACCCTATAGTGCACTGAAACCAAGGGAAATCAAGACAATACATCACAACAAGATATTTACATAATGAAGATGGATCAATGATATTCTCAATGCTGCAAGTTTATGGAACCACATAATGCTTGAACAAATATGATAAATAATGCAAATTGGGGACATAGGTCCTTGACCCAATTGATCTACCATGATACTCTATATAATTCCACTTATGATTATTTGTTTCATCTATGGAACAATACATTACTACTAATGCTAGTATACCATGCACACTAATGCAGTCATACAATATAAACATGTCACTTTTATTAATCAAAACAATTCCTTTCATATATATCATAGTGCATTATTATTAGCATGAGAGACACTATAAAGAAAGCATGATAATTCCTTACACATAAGAGTATGAATAACTTCTAACCCTACCACATTTGAATGCAGCATTATACACTAAGAAGCACAATGCTCAATCAAGAGTTGACATTTAAGCACCTCAGTGAAAGTTAAACAAGAAACAATCTTACCATCATATTTAGGATTATACCAAAACAAGGTCATTTGAAATTCCTTAACATGCATGAAAGAAAAAATCAATCATCAAGGAGACCATCACTCAAAGGGAACTCCTCAATATGAAAGAGGGTCAAATCACCTAAAAACAACAAATACTCATGTCAAATATCATGTTAAGCCAAGCGAGACAACTCATCCACTATCTCCAACAACATCCACACATGAAGATCACTCAAGGGATAAACAAGAGATTACTCAATTGGAGCAACACACCAAACAACTGATCCCTAGTCCACTCAAGAAGTTCTCTCACAAGGGTATCCATCCGTGATAGCTACAGAAGATTCAAGAGGTACTCTTCCTATTCCACATGCTACTTGGGTTGGTATGTCCTAAACTCCCAAAATTTCCAATCAAGGCATCCAAGCTACAAGGTAGAAACTAATTCACAAAAGTAGACACCTATGCCACTATGTGCCAACAACATCATCTATAAGGGAAACAACATAACCAAAGATCCCAATGTATGAACATGGTCTCTGATACCAAGTGTGAAGGAAGATCACCAACATTTGAAAGGACTTCTACAACCTCATGTTGTACTACATTGGAAATGATAGATAATTAGTATGGATTTCGTTCAAGGTTTACCCATGTCTAGGAATAGAAACAAGGCCCTATTGGTAGTAGTGGATAGGCTTACCAAAGTAGCCCATTTCATACCAAGAAATTTGACGAATGGAGAACCTATTATTGCTAGGAAATTGTGACAAGAGATATTTTGATTGCATAGGGTGTTGGAAAATATTATATCAAAAAAAGATGCTAGGATGACATCAAGGTTTTGGCAACCCTTGTTTGCAGCTTTAGGAACCCATTTAAACATTAGTTCAACATACCACCTTGAGATGGGTGGCCGAATGGAAAGGGAATTATAATTTTAGAAGATCTCCTTAGCATGTATTGCATGGACCAGCAATACAAGTGGCAATATTATATACCACTAGTGGAATTCACATATAACAACTCTTATCAATCAACCATCAAAATGGTGACATTTGAGGCATTGTATGGAAGGAGGTGTCACAATCCTATCATCTAGTATAAGTGAGAATATAGGATTAGCCTCCATCCTAAGATGCTCTCGAAAATGGAAGGGAAAGTTAAGATGATCAAATAAAGGTTAAAAGAAGCTAATGATAGATAGAAGAGTTATGTAGATGCAAAGAATATTTAGAGACAATTTATCGTAGGAGAAAAAGTGCTCTTAAGGGATAAACTACACAAAAATTCTATTAAGTCTACGAAGTCTTCCAAGGTAGCTCCAAAATATGTGAGACCATTTGAGGTTCTCAAAGTTATCAACCTGATTGCTTATAGTATTTTTCTACCTTTAGTTGTCTCTTGGTTACATAATGAGTTTCATGTTTTCAATTTGAAAAAGAACGTATCAAGTTACAACCATATTATTGAGTGGAACTCTTTGTAGGTACAAGGTCTAGGAGTGGTCATGATCGAGCTACTCAGAGTCCTTGAGGTATATAAGATTAGCTTATGTAACCTTACAGGTAAACAATGTGATGTTTAGTGGGACCAATATAGAGAAAACGGTGTTAACTGGGAGAATTATGACAAGATCCATCATAAGTTTCCCCATTTGTCACAACTGTTTCTTGATCAATTAAATTGGAATGACATTTTAGAGTCTGAACTTAAAAGAATGGACGTAATGATTTGAGAAGCTCATTCAGAAAATAATTGGAAAGAAATTGGTAAGCTGTGGGTATTGATAAGGAAACTGGTGTGAAGTACCCGCGATAGTGAACCATTCCAAGTGGAAGAAGAAGCTCATCCTTTTCAACTCAATCTTTCTCAATCACAGGCAGGAATTGAATAACTCCTCTACTTTTCTTGAATAAAACTCTTAAGAGCATATATTATATGGAAAAGTTTAAAAGAATTACTTAAATGGCATAGGTGTGCTTCTTTTGCAATTTTCATATTCGTGGAGTTCTCAGAGAAAGCATTGAGCATAATCTTGAACTCTTTTGCAAGAATCTTTACTTAGTTTCACATGTGAAGTCTATTAAGACTCAAATGAGGAACCCTTGAGTGAACTAATGTCCTTCCATTCTATGAAGAGAAGACCAAACTGATTAGATGATTTGTCAGTTCTGTATATTCTTTTCAGAACAGGGAAACAATAAATTACTTTTATTATCTGTGGAACATAGAAACTTGATTCAAGAAGAAGAGAAGTTCAAAACTAAAAACTATCTTGTTGCTAATGGGCATGCAGTATCTTGGAGCATGCGGGTGCAGTGTCTACATGCACATGTATGTAGGTGAGAAGAAGCAAGAGAAGGTATGGAAGTTAAATGCAGATTAGCACATTAATGAATACAATATAAGGGAACGTATGACTTACTTGTTTATAGTCATAAAAAGTCTTGGTTCAAGAAAGAAATTGTAAGTAGGCTAGTGAACCTAATGTGGACCTGAGTAATAGTATAGGTATATGAAAGTAAATTAATCTAAGAAGTATTGTATAGGTCAAATAATTAATGTATACATTGGCCTTCTAAAATAATGTATGATTACCCTCTAGTTAAAAGGGCAGAACGCAGTTAGAGCATGCCCTAGTACCGCTAGACAATTTAGTATGAATGGGTCAAATAGAAGTAAAGGTGAAATAGAGTCTGAAGGCGAGTAGGGTGTTGGACAGATGACTACACATCCAGTGTTCTTGTATAAGCTATTGAAATCCTTTGGTCAAGGTGGCACAAAGTTCTGCTTACACCACTCAGTTCACTTAAAGCAGATGCAAAATCTAGTTAGAGGGTCATACAAGTTAGCAAGGTTCTATAGTGTGTGACTGACTAGAGTTGTGTAGGTTTCTAGGCATCAAGCTTAGATGACAACTATACCTAATTCTATGTCTGCAACCTCATGAAAGGTAAGATGATTTCTATAAGGAAGCTGTGTGGGGGACTGCCAAGTCTATGAATGGAGGTAAAGCACCCTAATGATACTCTCCCTTAAGAGAAATATGTCGAAACTTGATTGAACATTAGCATAAACAAATTAAATTATATTGTAGCTTTTAATCCCTACCTAAATCTTCTTGTTTATGAATAGCATGATTTCATGTGATACTGTAAATGATTTTATTAGAATGTCTTTATTTCATGCTTTCTTTCTCCAGTATTTAATTCTTACTTGTTAGATCATGAAAAGAAGAAGTATATATGCAAAAAAAATTGATTATATAATTTTTATTTAATTCTTACTTGTTAGATAATGAAAAGAAGAAGTATATATGCAAAAAAAAATTGATTATATAATTTTTAGATAAATTTTCGTTTATGGAAGTTGCATGAATTTCTTTTAATTTCTTGTTGGAACAAAAGTTATTGTTAAACTACTAGTGTCACATAGTGAGAAAAAATGTAATAGGAGTAAGTGTTATTTATAATGGAAAAGACAAAGGTCCAGCTCATTGTCACTTGTCATTTGAATTGTACTAGATATGATGTTCAATTTTACAGTCTAAATCTTGTCATTGACTAGTGGAATGGCCATGCATTTGATGATACACACAAACAAAATAATTTTCATGATTTGGTTTATGATTTTTCCTTGATTTTGGTTAAGGGAGAGTAATCAAGATGACTTTGAGAATCTCAAAGAATATTTTCTCTTGTTTAGAAGGAAAAGTTAAGAAAAGAAGATGTAGATGTACTAGAAAATAGAGGAGGGTACACAAACAAAAGAGGAGGTTAGAAATGCAAACCTTCTCTTCATGAGGAGGTCTTCCCTAAACAGCCATTCACAATAACAAATAAGATTTTCATGCAAAATTGTAATATAATGAAAACATTCAGACAAATAAATACATTGATATTTCAACTCACTTAAGATTACAATTTGACAAACAAAATTGTTAAAAAAAAACATCTTCTAACGCCACATAGTTTCTTCCACAATAATATCAGCTTCTTATTCAATATTTATTACTATTAAAAGATTGTTAATAACTATTGAAACAACCTCAAAGAATCGTGGTTTTTCTGCTCTCTTTTGCTAGTCCATCCTGTTTCTTTTGTGCCTCCTCTAACTTTGTACACCCCTCTTCTTTTTCCCATCTCCACTTCTTTTTCTATTTCCATTTGTTGTTTTGAACTGTTAATGTTATTGATAGAGGCCCCAAGAATGGCCATTCACTTCCCCGTCCAATGTTGGCTCCTCTTTTTTTGAAAATTCCTTTTTAGATTTAATGAAAAATAAAATTTAATGGTCATAAATTCATTTCTTTGGTGTCACTTATAAATTGTTGTTTAAAAGAACAAGGCTGATTTCCAATACCCTCCAAACTTTGGATTTCAAAGAGTTGAAATAATTTTTATAAGAGGCATCTACTATAGGTTTTTTTTAATGTTTTCCTATTACTCTTGTTTCTATTGGGAATGTAAAGCCCAATGATAATATTATCTTTTGCATTCTCATCTCTTCATCTCTTAGCTGAATATGAATGTATAAATAGATGTGTGCAGTCTATGTATTATTATATTGTAGATTAGTTAATATATGAGATATCCCTACTTGAGAGTGCATGTAGCCTTTATGGTGAACCACTATAAATATTGTGTCTTGTTTCCTTTTTTTTTTTTTCCTAGTTCATTTTTGCTTTAGTTTAGTTGTTTTTATTATGTTTATGTACTCATTTTGAATCAACAATTGCTATCGGAGTAATGGTTGGCTTGAGCAAAGATGGAAGAAGAAGATGATGATACTGATTTTGCTATTAAATAATTTCTTGACAATCTGGATTGGGCTGAAGAGGAGGACACTGAAGCAAGTGAAAATGAAATTGAGTAAGTCGAGATCAGTATTTGAGAGGATTCCCAAGAGGAAAAAATTGTGAGGCTAAAAGAAGAGAATTTTCTTACTCACGGACCAACTATTTTGTATGGAACAGAGGTTGGAAGTTTTGTGTCATATGATGAATGTGGAAAAAGACAAATTTGAGCAAGAGGGAGTTTTTTGAAGAGACCTTGATTCAAGAAGAGGAAAGTGATGGGAAGGTCCATCGAAACTTGACAAATTACTCTTTCCTCTCAGAAATGCTATTCCCAAGAGGAAAAATGTTATGTCTATGGAATTCCCAAGAGGAAAAATGTTATCTCTATGGGCATGGCTATATTTCTAAGCGAAAAAACTCCCTTTGCAAACATTTTGCTTAAGATGACCGAGGCTTTGATGAAGATTGCTAAGTGGCTTTTGTTCTCGCTATATTATGTTTTTTCTGCAGTTGCATCTATGTCTATGTCTCCTCGAGTTCATGTCAAGATTGTCGAAGATATGGTATCTGAGAAGGATGAGAATGGTCAGTTTGTGTCAACGGTGTCTGAGGTGTCGCAGGCAAATTTGAGTTTGCTGGAAGGTTCGCATGGGGACGTTTGAAGGTCCTAATGCCACGCATGTGATGAAGGAATTCAACAGCCATGATTTGCCTTGTTTCGGCCAGTTTTTAAATACAAATACTCGTGTCTCCTCTCAAGGTATAGAACCGTATTTGCAGGGACACACAGGCGATAAGAATGGCTTGGGAGAAGAAAATGCCGAGATGGATGTGAAGATGGCACACAAAATGATGGAGGACTTCACCAAGGAGCAGAATAAGTACTCGAGGCCAGAGGAGCACACCCATCAATTTGGGGTCTTCAAAGACAAACTTGAAAAGGCTCTAGAGCAACAGACATTGGATCTCCCACCCTCTGCAAATTTACAGGGCGACAAAAATAAATTGTCGACAGCATCCCTTGCAAGCACAAAAGTCGTGGCAGGCTCTCCATGTCCTTAAATAGGGAAAATGGGGAATGATAATTTTTGTGAGAAAACAGAAATTGATTAGGAAGCATCTCTATGTGACGCGACAGACTCATATGGAAATGGCTACGATGGCTTGTATTCCAAGAAACGAGAACGTTTCGAGATTAAGGCGGAGAGCCTAGACAAGAATAGATTAATAATGTCTCTCTGTTGATGGACAAAAATTGGTAACGCTTCTCTGCAGGTAAAGAAGAAGAGCATGGTGTTAGAGAGCCAAGAATTTGGGAAAATTGCAGAGTTTCCTATCACAATCTTACCGTTGTTTGAAACTGCTACGTCTACGGTGTCAGAGGGTCAGGTAAAGTCCACAGAGAGCCAAGAATATGGGAGAATGGAGATACGTGTTCAGAAGGGAAGCAGTTTGTATGGGGATTCTATAGAAGAGAGGTAGGTTGTGTGGATGAGCCATGAGGATGAGGTGGTTCGGTTGCCTGAAGGGTTTTCTATTGTGGCAACAACTCTACAAAATGTTGTGGCCATTGTAGAAAATCCAGCAAAGAGATTATATGATTTTCTCTTAAGGGGGTGCACAGGTGTCTGTGACGAAGAAATGTATTTTAAATTGGAAGAAAGTGGTGTTCTTGATCATGGATTAATGAGTAAATTTGTACGAGAAGATTTCTTTGACGCTGATTTGGTTTGGACAAGACTCATTCAATGTGTGTTGGAATAGAGTGGCAAAATTAAAATCTTTGATGGGCTTTGTTGTAATGTGAGTTTAAAAGTGGAAATGCAGGGGATTCACAATGCATGGCTGTGTTGTTGGACTTCAAGGGGGAGATTGTTGGGAATGTGAAGCCCAACAATCACATGACCTTTTTGTAGATTTTGCCATCACACCAAAAGCACGTACTGTTGGTTGAGAGGGATCTCATTGTGTATATAGTTGCTACACCAACACCCCCCCACACGATAGAGCCAGATACAACCACGTACCATGTAGGATTCATACCCACTACGTACCACGTCGATAAGACAAGCTTACGCGGATGAAGGGTCTAGGGCTTGAGGGACTTGAACCGATGGCCTATGCTCTAATACCATGTAGATTTTGCCATCACACCAAAAGCACGTACTGTTGGTTGAGAGGGATCTCATCGTGTATATAGTCCCTACGCCAACACTTTTGCATTCCCATCTCTTCATCTCTTAGCTGAATATGAATGTTTAAATTGACTTGTGCAGTCTATGTACTATTATATTGTAGATTAGTTAATATATGAGATTTCCCTGTTTGAGAGTGGATGTAGCCTTTATGTTGAACCACTATAAATATTGTGTCTCATGTCCTTGTTGTTTTTTGGTTCATTTATCTTTTAGTTTAGTTGTATTTATTATGTTTCTCTGCTTGTTTTGAATCAACACTTTGTTCAATTAAAATATCATTTCTAAATTCATCAACAAATGTCTTTTGAATTGGCATGGATAGATCTGAAAGCAAATTACACTTTGAGACTGCAAAGGATGGACCAGGATGCTTGACTTCATTTACATCTTTCAAATGAAGGATTATAATAACATGAAAATTGGTGAAGACCCCTTAACCTCCCAACCAAGACATTTTGAATAAGCCTACCAAAATTAATATTTTTGTAAATTTTGAATGAAAACACATAATTTTTAATTCTTACAAGTGGTGAAGAACCTAGTTACAAAAATTTACCACATTGACCTTAATATATATAAAATATCTTTCTACAAAGATTGTAGATCAACACTTATAGATTTTTGGAAACAATTGTTTCTATTAAATTACCCGCATAGCCCTCAAAATGATAAATCGACTAAATATAAGATTTTTCAATTTTGATCACACAAATGATTTCTTGATGCCGAGAGATGCCGAGTTTAAGGCCAAACATTTTGCATATTAGTCACAAACCATTTTGTTAAACTTTTGTAGGACAGTAAAAATTACAAATCAGCTAAATTTAAGATTTTTCAATTTTTATCACAAGAATGGTTCTTCGATACATCGAAGGTCCAACCTTTTATACATTAGTCGCAAACCATTTTTTAATGTTGGTATATTTCATTCCCAATAATTAGTACTCTTGGTATCACTATGTTTATTTTTGAATAAAGGGGTTGTGGTCTTTCCATATTAGCAATAAAGGGGTGATTTGGTTATAGCATTTGCTATTCTATTAGGTGTGAATCATTGTATTTATATTGAGTTGGAATCTATTACAAAGTTGTCTACCTCGTTGTAGTTTAAATGGTTAACTTGACGTAGTATATATAATCATGTTATTGTTGACTAGTGAACAATAATGTAAATGATTATTACTAAATTGGTTTATATAAATTTGATTTTATCTAAATTTATGTCAATTTATCCATGCATAAAAGCAATAGTATAATTGCAAGGAAGAATGTTAATTTGAATATTCAAAGTGGTCCATTTTAAATCAGTTATTTAGGCATGTTCAATTCAAATAATCATATTTCTAAATTTTAGCATTTATGATTAAGTGACAAGATTTGTGTGTTAAAATGTTCATATCAAATTATGACCATCTCAAAGGTGTACCAAGAAATTTTAAGGTATGTAAATTTAATTAATATCCAATTGATAATTTAATTACAAATATCTCATTTTACTTATTTATGAAAAAAGTGTGCAGGACTATTAAGGGTCTAGGAAGGATGAGAGGCTCACCAAGACCCTAGTCATGTTTTACCTCAAGTTCTGAAGGTGTTGGAATTGTGCTAGTATTGGGCTAAGGTCATATCCTTCTGTGAGGCAACTAAATTAAGTGTTTAAATCTAATTGGATTTCTAGTTGCGTAGAGAATCTGCCAAGAAGTGTTTTCTTGTGTCTTGTGTCTTGTGTGGGCTATCAAAGTTTCACCCATATTTTATTACATCCACTTTTATTGAGTAGAGAAAAGGAAGCCAAGGTGATTTAGGTTTTGATGGACTTTTACTTATTATATTTTTTGAGTTGTTTCGTGAAAGAGGAGGAAGATAGCTCATTGATGGATTTTCATGGTTGTCAATGTAGTTTGACAGGTAATCTTCATCTTTCTCAAGATTTGTTCTCTTGGTTGCATGTTATTTAGGATTATTTCACGTGTTGCTAACCTCTATCTGTTGATAACCAGTAATGACACTTGACTATACGTCCTATGATCATGTAAATCGTTATATGGGGTCTTTGGTGAGTCCTCTTGCCTAAGGATTATGCTGAGAATTTTCTAGCTTGATGACCCATCATGGTAGGGCAGACAGCATTCCTTACATGGCTGTTGGGTTTGTAAATTGCATGTAAATAGTTAAATCCCTGGCAATGACTGTTAGTTGCAGATCTAAAAGTTGCTATTGATATTTCTTTTCCATTGCTGGTAAAGATAACTAACCTTGTTGTTTTCAAAACAAAATCACGTGGGGAAGGGGAATAGGAATGCTTGCAGCAAAAATACTGTTTAACAGCTATAAATAAAAGATATTTTAATATTCTTAAAAAAAATAGTAACATTTCATTATTTATGGGTTCTCAAATTTTAGTGCAGTGAAAGTAGATTTTAGTTTTTAATATTAGACAGCATAGTTAAGTTGACAAAAGAGTATTTTAAAAAGAAATTGTGTGGAATTTTTTTTAAATCAGATAATGTATGTAAAATCTTGGGAGAGCAGTTCTATATTTGTAGTTCGTTAGACGGATGTCTTAAATCACACACACTAAGCTGTGATTTTTAAGCTTAAAAGTGTTTAAGACTCAGAGTTGACTGACATTCTCTTGACTTATATGTTGTTTAATGTGTGGGATTTAAGGTTGGTCATAATTGAAAGAGTAAACTTGTTAAGTTTATTTTTCTTTAGCATACAAATGTGTTTGTTATGACCTGGTTCTTTCACTAGATTTAGATATAAGATTTTGTTATTCTTATGACTGGTCTGGTTGAGAACAAATAACTAAAAAGATAATATGCATATATATAATACATGTACATATATATGCATGAATACATGAAATTTTAACTTGTAGATATCCAACTTATTGTTTTGTAGCTTCCAATGTTCAACCTCAATGGCTTTTTTTCTCTGAATTGTTTAAGAACAACCAAGTTCTCTTTTTCCACTTTGACTTGCATTTCTCTAGATTCACGCTTCCAATATTTTCAGTCTCTTTAGGCTCTACAACGTCGCAAGTGGTTTCAGAATCTGAAATAAGTTAGCGTGCTTGTAGATTCTTAATCCGAAATTATGATGTTTATAGCTTCCTGGTCACAAGGCCTATCTTGTTGGAATTATCTGGATTCTCTACTTCTCAATCTTTAAAACCAAATGAAATAGTGAACCCTATGGATGTGCTGATAGGAAATCAAATTTTCCTTGAGCTACACCTATTTATTGTATGGAAAATTGCAGAAGCAAACGAACACCTATTTATCTAATATTAAATATTAAAGAAAAATTAATTGGTTTTATTAATTAATTTTAGGTTAATAAAGAGGAAATAATTTACAATCGAGTCTTCAAATTCAACCAACGTCGAACTTGGTCTGAATGTGCCTCCAAGGCTTTGAACTTTGGTGTATGGCTTCTATATTACATAGCATCAGCACCACCAATTGAGCTACAACCTTTTGGCATAAATATGATTTTTAAAAGATTGACTATTTATGATAGCAATGTCAATTTAAAATTGTTCATCTTAAGAGTGGTCTATTGATCCACATAGCTTCATAAATATTATTTAATGATTATTTATGTTGGACATAAGTTATTCATTACTCTTCCTTACAATGTATAACATAATGTAATCTGAACATTAATAATAAAAAAAGATACTCATTTTTATCTTACAACATTTTATATTGTTTTAAAATAGATTATCTGAAACACTGGTCCAAGATAGCCATGTTACATTTCCACTGGCCCTTGACTGAACTTGGTCAAAGCCTCTTTTGGAAGACAGTCGATTATTTTATAATTTTAATAAACCCGAAGATAGTGGAGGGATTAAAATTCAACAATACTTCGTTGACAATTTTATTTTTCTAATTTGAACTTTTCAAATTCGGGATTTGTTTGACAAAACCACCAAGGACAATATAAAATTTGGATAGATATGCGTCGTTGTAGATACTATGAAAATACGCGTGATTAGTACAATATCGGTTATTATTCTATTTCAAAGACAATATCGTTCATTCTTACATCTCATATATAAATAACTGCAACGAATGCAAATACATCACAAAATACTTGCTCGAAGAGGAATTAGATTCGTTTATCACTATGGAAATAGTATTTCTTCTGATTTCATGCCTGCTGATGTTTACAAATCATCACTATCAATTCTGTTCAGAAGCAGCAACATCTAATCTGGGTTGGTAAAAATGTACAAATATATGTATGTATATATATATACATACATATATATATATACATACATATATACATATATATATATATATATACACATACATATGTATGTATATATATACATATATATATATACACACACACACATATATACGTATGTATGTTTGTATGTATATATAGACACACTAATAGTGTAGCCCTAAGTCAAGCGAGCAATTTTTCCATAAATAATTGTTACTACTATTCTACCTCTTCTATTTAATCCAAAATCATTGCACACGTACCATCTAACTTTCTAGCAATCAACCTAATTATCCATATTTTATATTTATCTTGACAATATTCTTGATTATGGGTATTTAGAGTTAATGAATACCCCCACAACCACTACTTCTCATACTTTTCTTCTGTTAGGATATTTGTTCCTTTTGTTAATGGTAGAAAGAATAAAAAGGTCACTTTGGTTTTAGATATCACTTCAATTTTTTCAGTAATATTAGTATAGTTTTTTCATCAGTTCGAAAAATAATCTAAAACTTATTAGTTAGAAGGTTTTTATTGTTGAATCTTTCTAATCTTATTAGTTACTATAACCTACTAGTTATTGCACCATGGTGTGCAATGGGTGTGCCTATTAGGTGTGGAAGGTGAGTTACAAAAAAATATGGTCTATTTATTTTATACATTTGCACAATTCATGAGGTCAATAGGGGGGAAAGAGTTTGTGTCAAGAAAAGAAAGAGTGAGAGAGAGATAAAGTGGGATAAGGAGATAGCGATACAAGATAAATATAAAGAGTAATATACAAGTAGATATGGAGATGAATACTAAGGAGGGGGATATGAAGAGAAGGAGAGAGAGAGATGAATAGAGGTGGAAGAGATAATGGTGCAAGACATGAAGGGAGAATTGGTCAAGTTGTTGTTAAAACCCTAGTTACCCAAAATAACCAGGTCACCGTGTCAAGAACCGCTACAACTTCTTCCTCACAATGAATTAAAAACTGAAATCACTGGCAAATGGGAGGTAATTCAATGCTCTATCCACACATATGACTATCCACTCGATTTGAACCCGTACAACACCATACAAGTGCACAGAAAACATAGTATTTATAGAAAAATGAGCTCCCAATAAGTTGCCAATGATTTCAAATTTTAAAATTACATTGTAGAATTAGAAATTCAAATTTTTCAGAATTCACACATAGCATCCTCTCCTTTCCGATTGTTGGCTTATACAATTTATACCAAAATTTGAACTTTCCAGCAGTCACAACAAACCTTTGGGCTTCATGACTATTCGACTCCCAAATCTTGAAAAATCAAATTTAGACACTAATATTGGAATAACAATTCGAAACTGACAAATCAATGTTGGACACCGATGTCGGTATAACAATCTCGAACTAGGGTCTTGATCCTCACCCATCAGAATAACTAATAGAAATAGAGTAAACTTACCCTGATGTCCCTATTTCGGTATAGCTATACCGAACAAGGCATTTTGATGTCTATAGGCATAGCCATCAAAAGTCGACTACATAGTATTTTATAGTCCCAATAGAGTAAACTATCCCGATGACACTTTTTACAACAATGACACATTATCGGGTTAATTATCCCAATGACAACATCGACAACCTTAGAACAACTTTACAAACTTGCAAATTATGGCTCCAGATATGACATACTCACCTAAAAAAATGAAATAACATTACAAATTGTCTCAATAGACCTTATTGAAACAAAATGACATGACCCCTAACTCCTAAGACTCAAACACCTAATTGACATGATAACTAGACTCTAGGTGCTCCTGCACCAAATAAATATGTATACATGGAGGGAGAGTGAGAGATATAAAGGTAAAGATAAATACATAGGGGTAGAGAGATGGAAAGATAAAGAGATAGAGATAGAGGGAGAGATGGAAAACTAAATATGGAGAGATAGAGATAGAGAGACAATGAGATATAGTTATAGTGGTCTCGAAAGGAGAGAGAGGGAAGAGGAAGGTACAAGTAGAGATGAAGATAAAGGAAGATGCAAAGTAGAAGAGAAATAGATAGAGAGAGGTATAGGGATAGATAAAGATGGAGCGATAAGAATATACAAAGGGAGAGAGATAAAGATGAAGACATAAGGTGATATAGAGATGTAGAGGAGGCAGAGAGGGAGAGATATATATGGTCAAATAGATTGATAGAGAGATAGAGATATAAGGGTATATATAGAAAGAGGGAGAGGGAGATAAAAAATAGAGAGATAAAGATGAAGACATAAGGTGATATAGAGATGTAGAGGAGGGAGAGAAGGAGAGATATATATATGGTCAAATAGATTGATAGAGAGATATAGATATAAGGGGATATATAGAAAGAGGGAGAGGGAGATAAATATAGGGAGAGATGGATAAATATAGATGGAGAGATATAGATATATGGAAAGAGAGAGAATGATATAGAGATGCATCGGAGTACAAAGGGGAAGAGATAGGCAGAGATAGAGAGATATATAAGGGGATAGGGAGGGAAAAAATGAAGTTAAGATGAAGTGAGATAAAGAGGGGGAGAAAGGGAGAGATGTAGATTTAGGGCGATAATAAGAGCTATGGGGAGATAAAGATATAGAGATGGAGAAATATATGGATAGAAAGAGATAAAGAAAGGATTGGAAGAGAGATAGAGAGAGACATAGAAAGTCATATATAGTAGAAGAGATGGAGGGAGAGATGGAGTGAAGAAAGAGTGGGATGTATGAGAGATATGGATACAAAGACATATAGAGAGGAGTGAGAGTAAGATTGAGAGATAGATATATAGAGAAAAGAAAATGGAGTAAATAAGAAAGCAAATTATAGGTAGTGGATATAAATAGAGATGGGGAGGGAGAGATTGGAAGATAGAGACAGAGATAGAGATATAGACAAGGATAGAGGTGACATGAGTGAAAGTGAAATCTAACAGAGAGAAATAATAGAGACAAAGGTATAAAGAGAAAGGGAGAAATAGATAGGGGGAAAGAAAGAGATTTAGAAATAAGAGTCGGAGAAGAAAAAATAAAGAGTGTGTGTATGAATAAGCACAAGAGATATGAAGAAAAAGAAAGAGGGATATATATATATATATATATATATATACAAACAACTCAATACTTCGAAAAACAAATAAATTCCTTTAAAAATGAAAATAAAAAATCTCTTTCATTTCTCTCAACATACATAATAAATTTATTAGATATATATATATATATATATATATATATATATTATCGACCAGTGCAAGTTCAATTTTAATATAACAAAGCTACACTCGAAAGGATTTTTTTCCAACAATAAACAACAGCGGATATTTCCCCGTTGACTGTGATCCGTTTCGAGCAATACAACACAGGGAGACTGCCAAAAAGGGCGTGTATATACTTACCGTTGGATATATACACACTGTGTATTGATCTTCGAGGGTTTTTGACCTGTACAGTGTAGGGTGTCTGATAACCACGTGGAGTTGCGGGTTGATGTGACTGAAGAAATGGTGAATAGACATTAAGGAAACGATTTTTTTTATAGATGCATATTAGTTTTGCATTAGTTTTAAGTCAACGAATTTGGAATCAGGTACGTATGCATATTTTATTTCCAATATTCCCGTGTTTTCACACTATATGTGACTGAGGTTCCATGTGACTGAGGTTCATTGCTTAATTAATTGAGTTGGAACAAAAATTGACTCGTTTTATGATAGTTGATTCGTTCATGGTGATCCTTTGCTTAACTGATTGATAGTTGACTCGTTCATTGTGATCCTTTGCTTAATTGATTGATAGTCGACTCGTTCATTGTGATTAACGTTCGTTGCTATTGACTTTAATTGATAGTTGACTAAAATATGGTTGCTGCTTAGGTTAGATGGAGAACTCTATTTCATTTAAATATTAAATAATTAAATACTTGAATAATTATAGTAGCATTTATATCAAGAAGAGGTGTAATGGTTATACTAATAATAAGATATACGTAAAATAATATGTTGGAGGGTACAAATCAATAAATAGTATAGGTTGAAAGTATAGAATCTAAGCTAACTAGATGGATCAGTTGACATGCTTACATCAATTATAGAAGACGTTGTGAAGCACAATTTCTATTGCCAGAAGATAAATATATTTAGTGTTTATATCACTAGGTCCTGGCATACTTGAGTAGTGCAAAGGTTAGAAGGGGCTACAGTGGAAAAAAAAAAAGTAAACTATTTCCTGTTCTTATGTTTTAAGTAATAAATTGTAAGAACTAGGAAATTGGTAAAGCTGAAAATTACACAATTATTGTAGTTGCTTCTAGATTAGATTGTGTTCAAGAATTTTTGCATCAACATTTTGGATCACACTCCGTGATCCATCATCATGATGATAAAGAAAGCATAAGGAGATAAAAGTTGATGGATCATGGAGTCTGATCCGAAATGTTGATGCAAAAATTCTTAAACACAACCTAATCTAGAAGTAACTACAATATATGGAGTGTGGGAACTTGTTATCATTAATTACACAATTGTATAAAATGATTATTGGAGGATAAAATGAGGTTACATTGAATGAATTAGGAATATCTACATATATAGCAACGCACTACCAACTAGAATAGAAAGTACTATCTAGGAATAGGTATGAGTTTGCATGAAAAATTTGTACACATAAGAGTTATCATAACATCATCTATTAAACTTATTTAGATGAATTTTATTGATATGTATGGAAATTAGATCTTAGGCCTATGAATGCAAACTAAGATCTCAAACCTCTATAGCATTTCATTGGAACATGAAAAGGCCCAACTTAAATCTTGAAAGGAGAGCTACGACTTGAATTATTTCCTCTGTTGAAATAGAATTAAGATTGTGAAGTTTGTGTTTATAATCTAGGCTAAATGAGAGGAAAATGATAACTTTCAACAATTACAATAAGCTACAAAACTAGAAACCAACATAGTACGTTGCATCTCAAAATTGGATAAACTGAAGAACTTGTACCTACAATCCACAATTGAGAAAGTCATGTACATATGTGTTTGACACCTTATTCCATTTGTTTTTCTTGATCAAAATTTAGGATTGTCTATCATAGTTTACGTTGTTCTCTTGTAAAACTTTCTATCATCAAATCTGAACACACACACAAAAAAATCGGGAAAAATATATTATGATGTATAGGACTTACTTAAGTCAAAAACTATTTTGGTATTCCCAAGTCTACAATTTAAACTATAATTGATGAAAAATAGAGCTTATCATTAGAGATGATAGAAGCTAAAAAATAATAGAATTGATAAAATAAAACGATTACAGTTTTCATAAAATGATCTTTAGAAAATCCCTTCAATTGTTAATGCAATTAAATTATTGCACAACATAATTGACACATGTGAAATCATACTTGAATGTAGTTTATTATACTTTTCTACTCAATGTGTTTAATACTCAGATCTAAAAAAAATGCTTGATCATAGGACCTCTTCGATTTTAACTTATAACTCATAAATGATAGAAGATGTCCTTTATATAGCATTCACAAGGTAGTTTTTATTTTAGGCAAACAAAAAAAGGCCGTAAACAAAAATCAATACCATATCCTAAATTGTGAAGACCAACACTATTAATGACAATAATTTCAAGGTATTATCTCTAGACAAGGTTGGAAGCACCCTAGTCCCACAAAAATAGGGGCCCTAAAAGGGATTGACAAGTTTTGGGGGTTTTGATGTTAGATATTTAATGTAGAATAATGCCCAATTTAAGTATTTGATGATAAAACTATAAGATTAATAGTACATATTTAAAGTAGGATAGGGTCCCAATAGTGACATTGTAAAATACCTCACTAGTCTATCTATCATGAATAGATCTATTAACAATGTGAATCCCATAATTTATAATGCATGCTCCCTAGTTTATGATATTTCTACAACTTCCATATTGTATGTGCTAATTTTGTGACACATGTGCCTATTTTACCATATATGCCCTATATGCTGGTAAATATGTCATTTCTTTATCTTTCTAGCCTTAGTTTTAGGTAATTGCACGAATTAATTTTTTGGTGTTGTGAATTAGATTATATTGAAGATCTCTCAAAATATAACTTGTAGCTTCATATGACATAGATCTTTACTAGAAACTACTAGCTTATGGTTTATACAACATCAGAAGAATATTACTTTTATCAAACCTTTTTTTTTTAATGTGTATCGTATATTTTCTTACTTTATTAGAGTTGAATTTGTGGAGTTAAATTAACCATCCACTTTGATTTGGGTTTTATAATTACCAAGCATCTAAGTTCAATTCCAAACTATTACTTGTGTTTGTTCTCCCCTCACTTTCTAGGGTGATCTTGGGGGTAAAAAATAAGTGTTAATTTATTTTAATGAGGTATAATTAGGGATTTCATCACCCTAAGGGATAACCTAAACTATACACTCTTGTAGGGTATAAAAATAGGGAGAATAAAAGTTATACCCTGAAGGATCCATTTTCCTAACTAGAGCACATTTCCATCTATCCAAATCTATTAGATCTTGATAGTGTTGGTCACAATTTTTTTTTAGTTTTGAATCCCAAAATATATACCTCTTACTAAGCACCATGGATATCAAATTCAAGGGAAGCTTTTAACCAGTTTATAATCATATAAGGAACATTTTAATCAATTATTGAGGTAGATAAAATGACCTTCACTTCTATCTCTAATAAATCAATGGAGAATTCCCTAAAGAGTTAGAAGAAATATAACCACAAATGTTAAACACATAATCTAACCCAAAACACACCCATTGCATGGTGGATCCCTATTTTGATTATATACATTTCTTTATTTGCATCATGTCTCATTGGGTTGCCCGACAACCAACACTAGAAAGACTCTAATGAAAAGCAATTTCATGTGTTACTTTAAATGGGTTATAGGGATGTGTTACAATGATGATTATAGTGCCAATTGTATACCGATCATATTCAAATTTCCTTCTTGTGGAACTACACATTTGAGGAGATCAATTGTCTTGTACAGGATATAAATGATGTAAAAGTCCACCACATTTACATTCAAGTATCAATGTGACATCTTGGAAATTATAAGGATTATAACTAGAGTTTGGTATTCAAAAAATGGAAATCTAGGGTTTTACATGAAAAATAATGCAATATAAGTGTCACAAAAACATAACCTACATTGAAATTTTCTTTATAGAAGTGTCTAGCATAGATCTTTACTTTAACATAGATTAAGGAGGTTGTTTTGCCAAAAATGTGAAATTTGAAATTCAAATTAGAAAGTAACAAGTTTACAATTTTGTACTTGGCTTGATATAGAATACAAGTTAGATCAAGGTAGAAACAACTAAATGGAGGTATATGGTTAGAGAATTTTGATAGTTAGGTAGTTAAAATTAATTTAGTGTTGTGTCTATTGTTAATAGATTGTTCAATGATAAATGTATAGAGATATTTGTGCTTACAAATAGATAATGAGGCTAGTACAATGAGCCCAAATTCACACAACATTGTGTCATTTGTGATTGTGTATTTGTATTAATATATTAGCTCAAAATAGGAATAAAACTAAATGAGAAATGACATGGGTATGCAAAGTTCTCCATTATGCTATTGTACAATTAACTTTAGTTATGCTATGCACACACATTTTGGCCAAGAAGTGATATTTTAAGAATTTTATCATTTTCACATGTTGATTTTGCAAATTTATTTAATATGATATATAATTTATCTTTAAAAAAATATACATATCACCCTAACGATTAAATAAACTAGCAAAACAATAAAAGTAAGTACTATATAGTGTAAAACATAATTACCAAATCAAACACTTGTACATTTACGTCGTCATAATATGCATCTGTTTATTTATAAAACCTTAGAACGTGTATTTTTGTTATAATATCAATTTAATTTATAAAGAAAGTTCACTTTTGTTATAATATCAATTTAATTTATAAAGGAAAATTTGTGTTCAACGCAGGAGGCAAAAAACTGGTGATAAATTCCTAATGAAGAAGGCAAATGGAAAATATCTAAGAGAGATGCAGAGGGAAGCAAGAAAGAAACACATAGTATCCAAAATGAGCATGGAATCTTTATTTTGAGATACACAAAATATAATAGAGGATTAGGCTAAGGAAGATTTTCCACTTACTGTCTTCATTTTATGTATAAGTATTCAGGGTAGCAATTTTGCACATGAAAAATCAATATTTTGTCTATTTTCATTTTCTTGTTTTTAATATTACTTTGCAAGTGTTGTAGGTTGTGTATTTCTTAGATGTTTTCCTTCATAGATTCCATTCTACTAGGTTTGGGTTTTAACCTCGTATATGTGAAGAATGGACTTCACAATTACATCTTTATGAAGTTACTAGCAACATATATAACATTCAATGGGGTGGATAAAGGTAACCCTGGGTCAACTGGCTATGGGGGAGTTTCTTGTGACCACGATGGTAGGCTTGTTTCAGTAGGGGCACTCCCACTAGGCACCTAGAAAAACCACTATATCTAAGCTAAAGCTTCTTACACTGGGTTACATATGGTGATCAGAGAAGGGTTCAAAAAAGTCTAGCTCGAGAGTGATTCTCTAAATATCGTCAGTTGTGTTAGTGAGCAAAGTGAGCCCAACTGGACCATCAAGCACTTAATTCAAGAGTGCCATATCATGATTACTAAAATTGATGATTTCAAGATCTCCCACGTTTATCAAAAAGGTAATAGGCCAGTGGACCACCTGGCAATCATAGGTGTGGATTATGTGGGCATACGATGGTGGATGGGAAAGGAAACTTTCCCAATACAATTATGCCAACTGACAAGAAAGGACACTGAATGCATTCACCAATCATATCTCATTAATAATGATATAATTCCAAATGAATTAAATCTTTCATGGGATTTTTGTTCAAATTCCAAAACCAAGTTTTGTAGATCCTTGTTTTGTATCTAGTTTTTCATTGTTGACTTTGGTTTGGTTTCCATTGTTGCAAAGCTATTTTTCTAATGGGAGGTGACAAGAATAGAATGGAACCTACTGCCTATGAGAAATTGGAAAAGAAAAAAGGTCTATGGATGGAGATTATTGATGGGGTCCTTGTTTCATATCTTGAGAGGCTTCATGGCAATGATCTGAAAGTGACACAGGATTTTGTGAATTGTTTGAAGAAAGGCATCCTCATGACATTTGGAGTGAAGTTTAGAATTGATGAAACCTTCATCGTGGAGATATATTCTTTGCATATTTCAAGAAACAATTTCTATAGAGAAAGGAAGGCAACGAAAGAAGCCAATGTGGCTTTCTTTGACCAAGATAGTAAGAGGAAATGGGTGAAAAGATGAAGGATGATGGCTATAACAAGAAGGACCTAAAATTACTTTGGGCGGAGATGACCAAAGTGATTATGAGGTACATTACTCTTGATGGATGCTATGCCAGTATTTTCTCTTACCCCATTATGATATTAAACCATTTAGGGCACAACAAAATAATTTCTCCGTCTTTCTATATGTTATCTTCTCTTGAAAATAGCTTGGCGAGTCATGCCAAAAATGGTGATAACCCTATTCTACATGACTAATGTAGAGGCTTGGGTCCATGACTAAAAAATCCCTTCATATCAGGTTCAAACACACATCAATTTCTTGTGTAGCAACACTCACCTAAACACACCTCAAACACATAGGTTTTCTCAAACCACTAGGCTACACAAACCACAAAAAGTAAACATCAACTTCACAAACTCAATCTAGTCCTTGGAATACATTTTATTAGGCCAATTACACATGTCTAAGGACAAATTGAAACTCAAAAACACTCAGACTTTGCCAAACCCCTATATCCTACTCACATAAGCCACTTCCCTATGAGGATGCAACTTGTCCATAAACTCATCTCACAATGCCAAACTCTACAAGTCAACACCTTCAGACACTTTGGAATGATAAATTTGACATTAAAAGACCAAACATGGTCACCAAGAACATAAACAAATCATATAATAGTTTTTTGCAACCTTCTTGTAGTAGCAGTGACAGGAACTCACATAGACTGGTAGTTTTCAGAAATTGACTCATTTGACCCCTAAAATCATAAGACAAATTTTTCTGGTAAGAAGGAATTTTGTTCAAAACATAATAATATATCCAAAAACCAGGTTTCAAGTCCCTATTCGACCATAAATATCTGTACCAACACATTTTCTAACTACAGATCTAGTAAACCATTTTCTGAACAGTTTACTTTCACAAAAATGATCATAACTTGCTCATTTTTACATTAAATTCCATCAGAATTGAAAAAAATGAAAGGAGACTCAATTTTATTTCCATAAATATGACATTTGAACAATATTACTTAAATAAAAAATATTACAAAGCTCTGTAACACACAGGAATCAAAGTTTTACCAAACTATACCATTGTCAAATAAGCATTTTGACATCATTTTGCACGTGCCAACCTTAAATTGAGACCCTGAAACCAAAAAAAATCATAATAATAGCTATTTTCCTCCATTCCACCAAATATTATACTTTTATTAATGTGGAATGGAGGTTTATTACATTTTCAAAGTCACGGTTTACCCTACCTACAGTTTTAACATTTTTTACAAAAAATTGTATATCTCTTCCAAAACTTAATGAAAAGAAATGAAACCAAAACCAAAATATTGGGGATTCACCCCTATATCATTCTCAAGTGATCTCACATGTTAATTAATAATTTTACAAGAAGAAAAAAAAACTGATATCGGACTGTCACATTGAGAATACTCAAAACATTGCAGGAAACCTCAAAATTTTATTGATTTTCTTCTTTCAATACACACCAACCCCTCATGATTCGACCATCCCTAGTTTTATAATCCTTTTACAACCTCTTTTGATAGTTATAAATAAAACACAAACCATCATAACCATTAGGCTTGCCCTTTACAACCTTTTTGCAGTTTTTTGAAAAGACAAGTTTTGTCAACATACCAACTTTTTTTGACAACTTTGCAAAACTTGACCAAATGACTTCAAATTACTTGGTATCAGCTTAGAGACACTAGAATAGGCTAAATCAGTCTTATTACATCATTTTCAACCATTCCTTGAGCATTTTCTATTCTTTGACCACTTTTGACCTTCTTAGAACCTTATAGGGACCTACATTGAAAAAAAATGGCTTAATGCCTTAGAATATGATTTATAATGACTTCAAATGGTCCCTTGGACCTTATACAACCTTAACAGAACACTGAAAACTAAAAAAAACATAAAAAATTTCATGAGGCCTTTCAAGGCCTAGGTGCTCCTGCACCAATGAGGGGCTAATCATGCTCATCATGGCATATGCTAAGGATCATGGGGTTAAACCCTCATAAGTGGTTGAACCCACAAAATATTCATCCAACAATGATGTTCATTATGGGTCGGATATGAAGATGGATGAAGAAGAGTCTGGTATGGCTATGGACTAGTGGGAACTCAATGTCTCAGATGATTCGATATACCAACCCTCTCAGTAGGAGGGCCCCCAATGAAATATTACACCTAGCACTGGAAGAAGTAGAAGAAAAAAACACCCCAGATGGGCTGCTAGTAAGTATAAAAACCCAAACCCCAAATTACAAGATTCAGGGCCACCAAATACGAAGAAGTCTAAAACTGGAAAAATTGGGGAAACCAAGGGAAAGTAGAAGGAAATAAAGCTGGAAATCCCCATTAACATTGAAATAGGGGAACAAGGGGATACCCAAAAAGCTTCTTATTTTGGTACTCTCCTTAGCAGCATTGTCAAAAGCTAGGAGAATTGCTTTCTTTGGGTTAGTAAGGAGATTAATTTGTTAAAGGATGGAATTAAAGATATCATTAATACTTTCACCGAGATGCCCATAGAAAGCAAGATGGATAAACTTCTTTGAATGATGCAGGAACTCACAAAATATGTAAAGACCATGAAAATAGATTAGGAATCAAGGATTGGTTAATTGGGGATTAGCTTATAAGAAATTAAGGGTAATCTAATAAACCTAGTGGATATCAGCAGGGAAGGCATGAATAATAGTGCTCGGGATCTTGAAAAGGTAAATGCGATGATAGTGGATCAAAAAGCTCAGTCCAACACAAGAATTCCATCCTCTGACATAAAACATAAGAAGAGAATCCAGGAACCAAACTTGCAAGGTACGAGACTTCAAACCACCACAGGTCCCTATACAAGGAGTAGAAGCAAGAACCAGGAGAATAATACCTCCAGGTTCATCATGGATGAGCTCAAGGAAGTCAATAAGAGGGTGATTAAAAAGAATTCAGAGATGAAGTAATCTCTGGTCGAGTGAGTTTTAGGTTTTTTCTTGTTCTATTTTTTTTTTTGCTACATGGGATTGGCCATTGTTTCTGTGGTTGTTATGTCATTGGTTACAGTCTGGTTAGCAACTTCTTATTTTTGTTGTTCTCTTTAACTTTGGGTTTCAAGTCCCTATAAAACCCATTTATCTTAATTAAAAAAAATCCATCTATAACATTCACAAGGTAAGATGCCACTCATAGTTATAGGGACAACCTCACCTTATAACTATTTATATAGCAACAATAGGAGTATATTTTAATTATAAATTGGCAATAAGTTAAATTAACTCGCACAATTGTCCTATATGTAGACATTACAAGTCCCAAAAAAAATTCTCATCTATAACTATTCAATCTTGTTAGAATATGTATCAAATTGATGTGAAAAGTGTCTTCTTGAATGAGAACATGGATGAAAAATTATATATGGTGTAGCCTTAGTTTTTTTTATTAGATGTGAACATCTAGTTTGCCAATCAATTAGGCCTCCATTATTTCCTAAGAGTTGAGTTTTGATAATTTAATTTTAGCATCTTTACAATTCAAATTATATACGCCATCAATCTTTTGGAGCATTTTGGAATTGTAAATTGTAACTCATATTCTCCAAGTATTGAGATTGAGTTGAAGCTTTAAAATAGGTTACAACTCCCTTATCAATCAAGAGAAGCAAGCACAACGTCATGCCCCTTCCTTCCATAATGTCTATGCACATATACTACCAACACATTTCCTTTCCTATGAACAAGGGGTACTCAGACCCCTAGAAATTTAATACCCAATCCTCCAAAAGATGCACTTAGGGTACTCATACACTTTCTATTTCTCGCTCTTCATGAGAGGAGTTCTCAACCAGCTATATTGGTCGCTCCTCTCTAAGCCTCAAGGTTTCTCTTCCCTCCCAAGGGTTACCATTTCCTACACACCCTCGAAAACACAACACCAACATTTGCAATGCATGGGATAATATAAGAACACACATACACATGCTCACTAAACATTAACACATTCACAATGCATGAGATAACACAAGAACACATTTGATGTATGCTCACTAGAAATTTGTGCATTGTTGTATATCTACAACCTTAAATTAACAAGGATTTACACATTGTCATATATCTACAACATTAAATTAACAAGGAGTTATGGCCACCTACCTCCAACTATTAGTATTCAATGTGCAACAATAAGGCTCTCTAACTTTTTGCAATCTCCTCCTCTTTCTCTAGTACCCCCCAAGCAAGTATAGTTTCAAACTTAAAAACCAAAATCATAAGCCTCCTCTCTCCCTCCAACATCTTATTAACTCCCTTTTCCCCTTTCTTTGAATTCCACCTTAGTAGTGGAAGGTGACAAATGTCACCTGCTTGTTCTTTTTACATTTCCTTTCCCCAAGAGCTGCAACTTTCCTAAACTAGGAGTTTTTTGGAGAAATAAGGTTGTTCTTGATGTCTATTACTTATGAAAGTGTAGGGAGATATTTGATTGGTTACTCTACCCCACAATTTCTTGCAATAGATATGGTGTTACCCATACAAAGATGCAACTTTTGCCACTATGCAAAAAGTTAGTTTTGCAAGGACCTATCTTGTCTAAGAAGGTAGTTTCTAGCCTTGGTTAGGACCCCAACCCATTAAAAGTAGAAAAACTATACATCCCATATTCCATTTTCCCCTTCAAAATTCTCCCCAAAAATAACCTATGAGTTCACATTACAAAGAGTTGGCTTAAGCTCCACTATCCAAGGCACACTTTGCTTGTTGAGATCAAAGAGATGGCTTAATTCTTTGGGAAAGGTAGTTATACAATCAATTACACATTATACACTCAAAGAAATTTCACTTGTTAAGACACTTGGCACATGATTATTCACACATGATCTACACCTTGGCAATCTTAAAGAGGCAAATCTCACCATTACAAGGACATGACCCACTAGCTTATCACACTTGATCTCGCGAGAAACTTAATAACATTCATTTAAGTATCACATTATGAACATATTTCCACAACATAAATGAGGTATTTCCCCTCCAAATCGACAACATCTTTGCCTTACTATGTTCACATGGGGTCTTTGGTTAGTCTTTGAATTCCATGGCCTATAGAAATAATTTATGCACACTACACAAACCGTTAATGTATCCAAAATAATAATAACACAAATTTAATCATTGCATTCACATTAACATTAAATATAGTGCAATCCTTTCCCCAAGTACAAAATTCAAGCATCCAAATTAACTGTGGTGATCATAACTAATCATGCACAAGATCGTTGCCTAAAATTTTATAAAGCAATCAAAGAAGTACTTGATATTCTACATCGTATTCGAAAAATGCATGTAATTGATTCAATATTATTTCATGAAGCAAGCATAACAATTTAATAATCCTCATGGTATTGGAAACATGTATATAATTATGACAAACTAATTCCATAATTAACTGTAATCATCCTAATGATTCACATTGCAGTGTAAACATGAGCCTACTCATCAAGGATTGCTAAGTCTTATAAGGTCCATAGGTGAAATAATAATAGATTCATTCTATTTACAATCATCATGATAAAAATTAACTATCTCATTTCTTCAAGCGTTCAAGACTCAACATCAAAATTATTGAACCTTCATTTGGCCTTCACGATGCTTGTTCTCTTAACACCATCATAAGGTATCCTTCCTAATCACATCATCATATCAATTTTTGATGAAGGTATAAGGAATTTGTAAGAAGAATAATCTGTCTAATAGTGAATTGTAGCAGAGCTCATTTTAACTATGTAAGATTTCATCAAAGGTTGTTTCAAGTGTATATGATCATATGATTTAGCTATCTTATCCTGCAATTACAATTAGAATGCAAATCTGACAAGATTCCAATCTTTAGGTATGATACTCAAATACAATGTCCAAAAGTATCACTTGAATGAAGGTATGTAGTGTTTAAGGAAATCTTGTGAGGGGTATCGCAATGTGGAAGTTAAATATATGATGAGAGAATTCAAAATATGAAAACAAATGTACCCTAAGTCCATTAAAAGAGAATGGTAAGGTAGACTTCAATCCCAAAATGTGTCTGAAATCAAAATATATTTTTAGACAAAATCCAAGGAGATGGAATAGTGGTTAAGATTAATGAAGCTTTCAGGAAGGTGGAGATTTATTGGAGAGTTGTGTTGAAAACCCTTTCATGGAGTTATCAAAGTGGTTTAGAATAAAGGAAAGAAATAGCTTATGAACACATGAAAAAACCAGCCCAAAAGGTGAGAAAAGATTGGAAAACGAATGCTAAAGAAATAGACATCATTGATATTCAACAAGGAGAATTTGTGTTCAACGTAGGAGGCAAAAAAATGGTGATAGATTCCTAATAAAGAAGGCAAATGGAAAATGTCTAAGAGAGACAGGGAGGGAAGCAAGAAAGAAACACATTGTATCCAAAATGAGCATGGAATCTTTGTTTTGAGATACACAAAATATCATAGAGGATTAGGCTAAGGAACATTTTCCACTTACCCTCTTCATTTTATGTATAAGTATTCGGGGTAACAATTTTGCATATGAAAAATCATTATTTTGTCTATTTTCATTTTCTTGTTTTTAATATTATTTTGCAAGTATTGTAGGTTGTGTATTTCTTAGATGTTTTCCTTCATAGATTCCATACTACTAGGTTCGGGTTTTAACCTCGTATATGTGAAGAATAGACTTAGCAATAATGTCTTTACGAAGTTACTTGCAACATGTATAACATTCAATGGGGTGGATAAAGGTAACCCTAGGTCAACTGGCTGAGGGGGAGTTGCTTGTGACCACGATGGTAGGCTTGTTTCAGTAGGGGTGCTTCAGCAGGAGCACTCCCACTGGGCACCTAGACAAACCACTATATCGAAGCTAAAGCTTCTTACACTGGGTTACATATGGTGATCAGAGAAGAGTTCAAAAAAGTCTGGCTCGAGAGTGATTCTCTAAATATCATCAGGTGTGTTAGTGAGCAAAGTGAGCCTAGCTGGACCATCAATCATTTAATTCAGGAGTGCCATATCATGATTACTAAAATTGATGATTTCATGATCTCCCACGTTTATCGGGAAGGTAATAGGTCAGTGGACAACCTGGCTAACATATGTGTGGATTATGTGGACATGCGATGGTGGACGAGAAAGGAAACTTTCCCAATACAATTGTGCCAACTGACGAGAAAGGACACTGAATGCATTGGCCAATCATATCTCATTAATAATTTTAGAATGCCAAATGAATTAAATCTTTCATGGGATTTTTGTTCAAATTCCAAAACCAAGTTATCTAGATCCTTGTTTTGTATCTGGTTTTTCATTGCTTGGCTTTGGTTTGGTTTCCATTGTTGCAAAGATAACTTTCTAATGGGAGGTGACAAGAACATAATGGAACCTACCTCCTATGAGAAATGGGAAAAGAATAGAGAGCTATGGATGGAGATTACTGATGGGGTCCTTGTTTCATATCTTGAGAGGCTTCATGGCAATGATTTGAAAAAGAAAGAGGATTTTGTGAATGGTTTGGAGAAAGGCATCCTCACGATGTTTGGAGTGGAGTTTAGAATTGATGAAACCTTCATCGCAGAGATATCTTCTTTGCAGATGGAAGGCAACAAATTCTATAGAGAAAAGAAGGTGGTGAAAGAAGCCATTGCGACTTTCTTTGACAAAGATAGCAAGAGGAAATGGGTGAAAAATATGAAGGACGACCACTATAACAAGAAGGACCTGAAATTACTTTAGGCGAAGATGGCCACAGTGATTATGAGGTACATTACTCTTGATGGACACTTTTCCAGTATTATCTCTTACCACTTTATGATATTAAACCATTTAGGGCACAACAAAAGAATTTCTTTTTCTTTCCATCTATTATCTTCTCTTAACAATAGCTTGGTGAATCATGCCAAAAATGGTGATAACCCTATTCTGCATGAGTGATGAAAAGGCTCGTGTCCATGACTAAAATCATCCCTTCATATCAGGTTCAAATACACATCAATTTCTTTTGTAGCAACACTCACCTAAACACACCTCAAATACATAGGTTTTCTCAAACCACTAGGCTACATAAACCACCAAAAGTAAACATCAACTTTGCAAACTCAATCCAATCCTCGGAATACATTTCATTAGGCCAATTACACATGTCTAAGGACAAATTGAGACTCAAAAACACTCAAACTTCCCCAAACCCTTATATCCTACTCACACAAGCCACTTCCCTATGAGGACGCAACTTGCCCATAAACTCAACTCACAATGCCAAACTCTACAAGTAAACACCTTTAGACACTTTGGAATTATAATTTTGATATTAACAGACCACACATGGTCACCAATAACATAAAAAAACCATACAATATTTTTTTGCAACCTTCTTGTAGTAGCAGTGACAGGAGGTCACATAGACATGGCGGTTTTTAGAAATTGACTCATTTGATCCCTAAAATCCTAAGATGAATTTTTCTAGTGGGAAGGACTTTTGTTCACAACATCATAATATATCCATAATCCAAGTGTTAGGTCCTTATTCGACCATAAATATCTGTACCAACACATTTTCTAACTACAGATCTGGTAAACCATTTTCTGAACAGGCTGCTTTCACCAAAATGATCATAACTTGCTCATTTTTACATTAAATTCCATCAAAATTGAAAAAAATGAAAGTAGACTCAATTTTATTTCCATAAATGTGACATTTTAACAATAATCCTTACATAAAAAATATTACAAACCTCTATAACACATAGGAATTAGAGTTTTACCAAACTATACCATTGTCAAATAAGCATTTTGACATCATTTTGCACATGCCAACCTTAACTTGAGACCCTGAAACCAAAACAAAATGAAAATAATTTCTATTTTCCTCCATTCCACAAAGTATTATACTTTGATCAATGTGGAAAGGAGGTTTATTACATTTTCAAAGTCACGGTTTACCCTACCTAGAGTTTTTAACAGTTTTTACAAAAATTGGTATATCTCTTCCAAAACTTAATGAAAAGATATGAAACCAAAACAAAAATACTGTGGATTCAACCCTAAATCATTCTCAAGTGATCTCAAATTCTAATTAATAATTTTCTAAGAAGAAAAAATAATTGATATCAGACTGTCACATTGAGAATACTCAAAAAATTGCAAGAAACCTCAAACTTTTATTGATTTTCTTCTTTCAATACACACCAACCCTTCATGATTCAACCATCCCTAGTTTTATAAGCTTTTTAAAACCTCTTTTGATAGCTATAAATAAAACACAAACCATCATAACCATTAGGCTTCCCCTTTACAACCTTTTTGCAATTTTTTGAAATGACAACTTTTGAAAACATAACGACTTTTTTTAACAACTTTGCAAAACTTGACCAAATGACTTCAAATTACTTGGTATCAGCTTAGAAACAGTAGAATAGGATAAATAAGCCTTATTACATCATTTTCAACCTTTCCTTGAGAATTTTCTATTCTTTGAGCACATTTGACCTTCTTAGGACCTTATAGGGACCTACATTGAAATAAAATGGCTTAATGCCTTAAAATATGATTTATAATGACTTCAAATGGTCCCTTTGACCTTATACAACCTTAACACAACATTGAAAACAAAAAAAAAACATAAAAAATTTCATGAGGCCTTTCAAGGCCTAGGTGCTCCTGCACCAATGAGGGGCTAATCATGCTCATGTCATGGAATATGCAAAGGATCATGGGGTTAAACCCTCACGAGCGGTTAAACCCCCCAAATCTTCATCCAACAATGATGTTCATTATGTGTCAGATACGGAGATGGATGAATAAGAGTCTGGTATGGCTATGGATTGGTAAGAACTCAATGTCTCAGATGATTTGATATACCATCCCTCTCAGTAGGAGGGCCCCTAATGAAATATTACACCAGGCACTGGAAGAAGCAGAAGAAAAAACCACCCCAGATGGGCTGCATGTAAGTATAAAAACCCAAACCCCAAATTACAAGATTCGGGGCCACCAAATACGAAGAATTCTAAAACTTGAAAAATTTGGGAAACCAAGGGAAAGCAGAAGGAAATAAAGCTGGAAATCCCTATTAACATTGAATAGTGGGAATAGGGGGATACCCAAAAAGATTATTATTTTGGTACTCTCCTTAGCAGCGCTGTCAAAAGCCAGGAGAATTGCTTTCTTTGGGTCAGTAAGGAGATTAATTTGTTAAAGAATGGAATTAAAGATATCATTAACAATTTGACTGAGATACCCATGGAAAGAAAGACAGATAAACTTCTCTGAATGACACAAGAACTCACAGAAGATGTAAAGACCATGAAAATAGATCAAGAATCAAGGATTGGTCTGTTGGAGATTAGCTTATAAGAAATTAAGGGTAATTTGAAGAACCTAGTGGATATCAGTGGGGAAGCCATGAATAACAGTGATCGGGGTCTTAAAAAGGTAAATCCGATGGTAGAAGATCAAAGAGCTTAGTCCAACACAAGCATTCCATCCTTTGACATCAAACAGAAGAAGAGAATCCAGGAACCAAAATTGCAGGGTACGAGACTTCAAACCACCACAGGTCCCTATACAAGGACTAGAAGCAGGAACCTGGAGAATAATACCTCCAGGTTCATCATGGATGAGCTCGAAGACATCAATAAGAGGGTGATTCAAAAGAATTCAGAGATGAAGTAATCTCTCGTCGAGTGAGTTTTAAGTTTTTTCTTGTTCTATTTTTTTTTTTGCTGTGTAGGCTTGGCCACTGTTTCCGTGGTTGTTATGTCATTGGATACAGACTAGTTAGCGACTTCTTATGTTTGTTCTGCTCTTTAACTTTGAGTTTCGGTTCCCTATAAAACCTGTTTATCTCAATAAAAAAAAATCCATCTATAACATTCACAAGATAAGATGCCACTCGTAGTTATAGGGACAACCTCACCTTATAACTATTTATATAGAAACAATAGGATTATATTTTAATTATAAATTCTCAATAAGTTAAATTAACTCACATAATTGTCCTATGTGTGGACATTACAAGTCCCAAAAAAATTTCTCATCTATAACTATTCAATCTAGTTAGAATATGTATCAAATTGATGTGAAAACTGTCTTCTTGAATGAGAACTTGGATGAAAAATTATATATGTTGTAGCCTCATTTTTTTAAAGTTATTAGATGTGAACATCTAGTTTGCCAGCCAATTAGGCCTCCTACATTATTTCCTAAGAGTTGAGTTTTGATAATTTGATTTTAGCATCTTTACAATTCAAATTATATATGCCATCAATCTTTTGGAGCATTTCAGAATTGCAAATTGTAACTCATATTCTCCAAGTATTGAGATTGAGTTGAAGCTATAAAAATAGGTTACAACTCCCTTATCAGTCAAGAGCAGCAAGCAAAACCTCAAAGGTCATTTTCATTCTGCTGGAATGAAGTTGACCTTCCTAAAGATGGATGCTTTGCTTGGAGGATTCTAACAAAAGACAAATTAATCAAACTTGGGATTGTTGATCCTTTTTGGTGTGTTCTTTGTGGATAGGCTCAAGAGGATGTGGATCACCTTCTATTACAATGTTCCTTTGCACAGTCCTGTTGGGCTCACATCATTAATAAAATGAATTGGATTTATCCCTTATCAAAGAATCTTTGGGATATATTCACAAATTGGCCTTCACTCTATCATCAATCATTTTTTTCTTGCATTTGGAAATTCATCCCCCCTATGATCACCTAGTGGGAAAGAAACAAGAGGATCTTTAGATAGGAACCTTCAATCTTATCTCGGGTCTTGCAGAAAACTGAAACTTCTATTTCAAAAGTAGTAAATGCATATGTAGCAAAATCCAAATCAATCAACTCATCGTTTTCAGATTGGGATTAAAAAATCCTTCAATCCTGGGAACACATTAATCTCCCTTTTACAGGAATCTCTTTCCAACCCCCCAAAAGACCAATAGATAGATCAAAAATCAATTGGATTCCTCCTCTGAAAGGGAAGTTAAAGTTAAACTTTGATGGGGCAGCCAAACACAATGTAGGCAAAGCAGGTGGTGGGTGTGTAATTAGGGATCATAAAGGAAATATTCTTGTAGCATCAGTACTTCCATTGCTGGATGGTTATAATAATATGGCAAAAGCACATGCCCTTCTCCAAGGTCTCTTGTTGACTAAATCCTTTCAAATTTCAAACATCTTAATTGAGGGTGACTCTTTGCATTATCAATTCTTGTAGAAAGAGAATCTTGCAAAATTGGAGCATTCAATATGTGTTGCAACAAGTCTGGCTACTTCTAGACTCCTTTAAAAATTATGAGCTTCTTCACTGTTACAGAGAGGGAAATATCCTAGCAGATTGGTTGGCGAATAAGGGGCGTTCCCAATCTGATCCTATCATCAAATTCTCCATGGACTCTCTCCTCCAATTTGAAGAGGCCTGTTATATCATCCATAGTGAGGCCCTTGAACCCTAATCATTTACTATTCTTTGAATTTTTATATCCACTTTCTACGTGGTCTTTTGATTTAGGATGGTTTTTTTTAACTAATCACCCTTGGTTTTGTAGATTCTCCCTTTTCCAAAATTGTCATAGTTCATGTGCAAGTATGCTTTAGTGACTCTCAAGTGCTGAGGACGTGTGCCTTGGTTCTCATGAATGGGAAATCCCTTGGTGGGCTGAACTTGGAGGGATTTGATTTTAGTACATTCTTGGGTTGAGGATTCTACAAACTTTGAGAATATCTCTAACATTTTAATGGTTTTTGTACAAGGCATAAAGTTGTTTCTCTTGTAGCAGAAGGCTAGATTGAGGGGCATGGGAATTCAATTGCATGTGTGACTGTCATAACTAACGCAATTGAAAACAAGGTGTTGAAGTCGATAGTTCCTATATTGTTGGAGCTGAGCATGCTCAACAATTGGAATGGATCTCCAAAGGTTGTTGTCATAAATGGATTCAATGGATAGGTTCACACTCACAAATACTGTTTATTTATCATATCAGTCTTCTTCCCCTAACTGAAGGGATGCGAAGATCTCATTGTAATCTATAACAATATGCTATGGGTGTGGTAGCTATTATGTTGTCGTTTCTTTTCTCTTCATTGGTTTTGAGCTTCCTTTTGGCTCAACCATATGTTCTCTATGTAACCATTTGTTATCTTTATTATTCTATAATATCAATATATGGGATTCACCTCTTTGCCAAAAAAATAATAAAATTGATTTTTAATTAAAAATAAATATCAATTAATTATATATAGAATAAAAATAAAAATCAAATTCTCATTTAAGTTGGAAAATATAATTGTCTAAATCATATTTTTCTTTGTTTAATATAAATTAATTTTATCAACATTACTATCAGCGTAAGCATTTCACTTCACTTAAATGCAAGCGCGAGTGTTATTATGTTCTGTTCTATCCTATTCTATCCAGATGGTAGATAGACGTTGACATGAAACCGTCAAGGCTGCAAGACAGACATGTTACATTTCCACTTGCCCTTGACTGGACTTGGTAAAAGATGGTCCATTATCTTATTGTTTAATTAAACCGAAGACAGTGGAGGGATGATAATTCAACAATAATTAGTTGACAAAATTTATTTCATTTTCTAATTTGAACTTTTCAATCACGGGATTTGTTTGACAAAACAACCAACGGCAATATAAAATATGGATAAATATGCATAGTAAATTCTCGATACTATCCATATGGATAGATACGCGTGAACTATTCTTATTCTATTTCAAAGACAATATCTATAAATAGGTGCAACGATTGCAAATACATCACAAAACATTCATTCGAAGAAGAATTAGACTGGTTAATCTCATTCAGTATGGAGAAAATATTTCTTCTGATTTCATGCCTGCTGATGTTTACACATCAATTCTGTTCAGAAGCAGCAACATCTAATCCGGGTGGGTAAAAACTTTTGTTTGGAATCAATATAGTTGTTTCTTAGCATAGGATTGTTTTTGACATTGACGATTCTGTGTGCAACTGCAGAGTACCCATATCCGTTTATGACAGCAGATGCTCAAAAGGCAGCTTCAAGATCATATGATTACATTGTGGTTGGAGGAGGTACAGCGGGATGTCCCCTGGCAGCAACTCTCTCACAGCACTACTCTGTTTTAGTATTGGAGAGGGGAGACTCTCCTTACGGAATTCTCGATGTGGAGGATTTCAGAGGGTCTCCCACAACTAATCCCAACGTAGCGCAGGGGTTTGTCTCAGAAGATGGAGTGCAGTTGGTACGGGCGAGAGTTTTAGGAGGCGGATCAGCCATCAACGGTGGAGTCTACAGCAGGGCGAGCACTGAATATATTCGGAAAATAAAGTGGGATGAGAAACTTGTATATGAGTCATATGAATGGGTAGAACGGTTGAATGCCTTCCAACAATACAAGCTTTCTACTTGGAATTCTGCTACCAAGGATGGGCTTCTTCAAGCTGGAGTTCTTCCTTACAACGGCCACACTTTCGATCATTTGGTTGGCACCAAGATCAGTGGCTCAATCTTTGACGAGAATGGAAAGAGACATACAGCCGCAGATCTACTCCAGTATGCAAATCCAGAAAATATTGTAGTTCTTCTCAATGCTACTGCCAGCAGAATACTCTTCAGTTTGGGATCAGGTACCAATTCATATTTTGCTTTCAGAATTCCCCTACCGTACTTTACTTTGATGAGTATTCCTTTTATTCTTTTACAAAATATTCAGAAATATATTTCATATATCTATCTATGTGTATGCATGTAATATTATCAACAATCTATATTGCAGGAAAGCCAAAGGCTAGCGGAGTGGAGTTCAGAAGCAACAATGATGGTCTCATTTATCAAATTTCACTTAACCAATTGTCAATCAATAGTGAGGTGATTTGAGTTGTCTTTTTGGACCAATTCCACTTAAGAGGAGAAGTTGAGTGCTACCTATGCTTCCTGCTCTTTTAGATTCACCTTTTGTAGGTAAACAAGTTCAAGATAATCCTAGTGCAACCTTTACTATAGTATCCTCGAAACCACTTGAAGATTCTTATTCACAATTAGCAGGCATTTTAGACAATTCACAAAATTACATCGAAAGTGGTAGCCTTGTCCAACAGAATAATGGTACAAATACACAATATTTAGGTGTTCTTGATATTAAGTTGGCATTTCCCTTATCAAGGGGTGATCTTTGGCTTAAAAGCATAGACCCTCGAGATAACCCCTATGTTCGTTACAACTACTATTCACACTCTCTTGATCTACAAAGATGTGTGAAAGGTATAAAAGTAATGGTTAATCTGAGTATGTCATCTTCTATCCAAGAGTTTGCATTTATTGATAGTGGAAATTCCAAAACACTTCAATTCCTTGGAATAGCATTACCAAAGAATCAATCAAATGATGATGCCTTGGCCAAGCTTTGCAAAGAAGCACTAGGGACATTTAACCATTATCATGGAGGTTGTCAAGCTGGTTTAGTGGTTAATGAAAGATATCTGGTGAAAGGTGTTGATAATTTCAGAGTTGTGGATGGCTCAATTTATAAGGATTCCCCTAGTACCAACCCACAAGCCACAACCATGATGCTTGGAAGGTATTTATTTTTATTAATAATTTTATTGGATTATTTGTTTTTCGATTCTCACAAAATATAACTTTAACAGTACATTTTGATCATGCAACATGTGCAGGTATATGGGAATTCATATCCTTCAAGAACGCACAATCTCTTAAAATTATGAGAAGACCATGCTGAAATAATTGGCATGCTTGTTGTGCTCACATTCATTTATCATAGAACTAAATAATACCAAACATTGTAATCTTTTTGATAAAGCGTGAAATTGTAAATAATTCAATTTCACCTCTTATTTCCTATCAATATAAATATTTTCCAAGATAGCACATTGTTATGAAATTTACAAGAATAAATTAAATTTGAGTTTTGATTAACTTTCATACAAAAGTGCACTTTCTTTTTCAATTGAATTGATATTATAACAAAAATACATGTTCCAAGGTTTTATAAATAAAGGAATACATAATTTTTCTTATAATTTATTGTTATATGATGATGTAAATGTAGAAGTGTTTAATTTGGTATTTATTTTTTACACTATATAGTACTTCTTTTTTTGTTTTGTTGGTTTAATTATATGTTAGGGTGAGAAGTATATTTTTTAAGAAAATCATGTTAAATAAATTTACGAAATGAACATGTGAAAAGGATAAAATTATTACAATATCACTTCTTGGCCAAAATGTTTGTGCATAACATAACTAAAATGAATTGTACAATAGTATGATCACAAATTTTGCATACCCATGCCATTTGTCATTTAGCTTTATGCCTATTTTGAACAAATATATTAATACAAATACCCAATCTCAAATGACACAGTAGGGTGTGAATTTGGGCTCATTTTACTAGCCTCATGACCTATTTTTAAACACAAATATCTATATAAACTTAGCATTAAATAATATATTAACAATAGACATGCCACTAAATTCATTTTACCTACATTGTTATCTCACTTCTCTAAACATATACCTCCATTTCGGTTCTTTCTACCTAGATCTAACTTATATTCTATATCAAGGTAAGTACATAATTGTAAACTTGTCTCTTTCCAATTTGAATTTAAAATTTCATATTTTTGGTAAATCAACCTCCTTTGTCCATGTAAAAGTAAAGATCTACGCTAGACACATTTATGAAGGAATTGCCAACTTCACAAGCTAAAAGTGATATTTATATTTTAAATTTCAAATTAACTTAAAATAATGAAGAAATTTTAATGTAAGTTATGTTTATAATTTTTGTTTTTATAAATATTAACATGATATATTTTTTAAGAAATTTTAGAATAAAATTTGAATGCTTAATCTCACACACACGCAGATATATATATATATATAGATCAATGGAACATTACAAAAAAAGGAGAAACACGTTTTCAAGGAAGAGGATCCGAATACTTATAATTGGATCCCAATGGTGTTCCACATAGTAAATTTAATATTTTCCTCTTGGAAATAGTTTATAAGGTTACAAGTCCATGCAAAAAAAAATAAATTTTGGCAACTATATTATAGATGGATTTAGTTTGATGGAGATTGACTCATATGTGCTCTCACTGCTATGAAGTATCCAATTTTCAATGAGGTTCAGACAAGTATTATGATTTTTTTTTTTACAATAAAGTGGATCAAGTAATCGATGATTATTGTGTTGTGTGTGTTGGTGTTAAGATACAAAAGTAGATTCTTGCGTTTATTCTTAAGTAAAAATATATTGACTGATAATTTATACAGGCATGCATATTTCCATCTCTACCGGAGATCTCCTCTGGCTAGCCGCCACCTGAGCCCCATCGCCTCCCTGCAATCAAGACAATAAGAAAATGGTGGTGTGAAGAATGGGTCTAGGGCGCAGTTTAGGGTTTCAGCCTTTTATTATTTCTTATATTCGTGCAAGACTAGCCAACTTAGTGATATAGAAATATTTGGAACTAAACCCTAGGAGAACAAAAAGTTTGGCGCTTGCATTAGCTAGGGATCGCCTAGGGTGATATTACCATTTGTTCTTTAAGAATACATATATTACTAAAGCTCTCCTTTTGCTCTTTAAGAATACATGTTGAAGAAATATATAAACTCAGGGAAGGATTTAAAACCCTCATTTTGAAAAATACAAAATGGTCATCTGCTGGCTGCGTAGCCAGTTCCAAGCTGGCACATTGACCGACTAATTGTACTTTATGTTTACTCGCAAATCAATGTTAAAATTTACTTCACATCCAGATTTCTGTTACGTACGATTGCAAATGGATCCAGGCGATTGATAGTATTAAGTCTTGAAGACGACGAGGAGAACTGTCGTTCCTACAACAATCCGAACAAATAAAGGGACTTAATATATGAATAAACCTTCTTACAATTTTGTAAAGAACATGGCATAAAGAAATAATTAACTATTTCTTATTCACCCCAACAAAATGTGGTTGTTGAAAGAAAAAATAGAACTATAATAGAAATGGCTAGATGTATGCTTCATTCTAGAAACATAGAAGCTAAATTTTGGGTTGAAGTAGTTCATACTGTTGTATATATCTTGAATAAAACACCTACTAAGGCAGTTTTGAACATAACACCAGAAGAGGCATGGAGTGGAAGAAAGCCAACAATGTCTCATTTTAGAGTTTTTGATTGTAATGCATATGCCCACATTCTTGATGAAAGAAGGAACAAAATTGAAAGGAAAAGTGAGAAGTGCATAATGGTAAGATACAATGAGTCAAAAGGATATAGGTTATATAGTCCTAAAATAAATGAAATTCATATCAAAAGGAATGTATGGTTTGATGAAGATATTGAAACTAATCATTGTCCTATATTATCTTACTTTCCAATCTTAATTGAAGAAGATAAGTCCACTTTCACTAATGATCAAAATCAAGGTGTGCAATATTCTGCAGGAGGAAAAGGAACACAAGTTGAAGAATCAAGTGAAAGTGATGATGAAAATACACAAAAAACTAGAAGCATTCAAACAATTTATCAAGAAGGTCATAAAAATATGTTTTCTAACTATGCTCTTATGACTAAGGCGATGCAAGTTGATCACACTCCAAACACGTTTGATGAAGCAAAACGAAAAGATGAATGGGAAGAAGCTATGCAAGATGAGTAAAAATTTTTGATGAAAAATGGAACAAGGAAAATAACAACACTTCCAATAGGGAAAAATGTGGTTGGTTGCAAGTGGACGTACAGAACGAAGTTGACATCAGATGGAGCTATTGAAAAATACAAAGCAAGGCTAGTGGATAAAGGTTTCTCACAAACAAAAGGTATTCACTATACTGAAATCTTTGCTCCAATTGCTAAAATGATTTCCATTTGTACAATAGTTGCTTTAGCTGCAAAGTCTGGTTGGACAATTTTTCAAATGGATGTACAAAGTGCATTGCTACATGGTGATTTAAAAGAAGAAATTTATATGCAACAACCACTAGGATTTGTTAAAGTTGGTGAATAAAATTTAGTGTGTAGATAAAAAAATTCATTATATGGTCTTAAACAAGCTCCAAGGGGATAGTACTCCAAAATAAATGAATACTTTATAGGAGTGGGATTTAAAAGAAGTAAAGTAGATCCAAATGTGTATGTAAAGCATATTGATGGAAAAATTGTTATTATTGTACTGTATGTAGATAATTTGATCATTACAGGAGATCACATAAAAAGTATCGAAAGTACCAAGGAATAACTTAACCAATCTTTTGAAATAACTGATTTAGGATTAATGCACTATTTCTTGGGCATGCAAGTTTGGCGAGAAGAAGCAATGATCGTGCATTCTCAAACAAAATGTGCTCTTGATGTATTAAGGAAATTTAATATGAGTGATTGTAAACCATCTAATACACTATGTAAATGGACAGTTGTATAAATAACTTGTTGGTGGTCTCTTGTATCTTACTATATAACTAGACCAGATATTGCATATACAGTTGGTATTGTATTTAGGTAGACGACAGATCCACACGTTGAACATTGTAAAGAAGCTAAATCAATATGAAAATACATTGAGGGTATTTATCAGCTTGGTATTGAATACAAATATGGAGGAGAGACTACTTTTGTTGGATATACAAATTTTGATTATGCAGGTGACGTTGATGATAGAAAATCAACTTTGGGTTACATCTTTTATCTCAGATCGGGACCAATTTCTTGGAGCAGCAAAAAGCAATCAATAGTGTCACTATCATCAACGAAGGCTAAATATATTGGTTCATCAAAGGCATCTCAAGAAGAATTGTGGCTTAGAAGACTCCTTGAACAAACATATCATCCACCAGATTCTCCTACTATAATATTTTGTAATAATCAAAGCACTATTAAGCTAGCAAAAAATCTTGTATATCATGCTAGATCTAAGTATATAGAAATGCATCATTATTTTGTTTAAGATCTAATTGAAAGTGAAGAGGTGGAGCTACAATTTTGTGGCACAAAAGAGACATGTTGCATCTCAAGAAAGTTGCTTTTCTCTCCAAATAAACATTATCGGGGGGAGGCCGGGGGGTGGGGGGGGGTGGGGTAGAATAATGTTCATTTGACTATGTAGCTGAAGCAGGTGAAACATTTATCATGAAACTCTCCAAACATCTCCAACATTAAGAAATTTAATATTCCCAAAATTTCAAATCCTTCCAAATTTCTGTCAAAACTTCTATCTTCTAGATTGTTCTTCCTGCAGCTCTTGTAAACAATATAGTAGCTCCTAGAGGTCTATAAATATTGTCTCTATTTTGTATAATACTTGCAGCTAAATAATTGTATGCTAATAATATACTTTTTTCTGTTGCTCATGTGTTCTATTTTTAATGTGAAAATCTACTTTGTTTTTTTTCTTGCAAATTTGCTATGTTTTTCTTATTTCAATAGGGTTCAACTACTTGGTCCTCTTCTTTAAACAAGTTTACATGACCCCTTCAGCTTGATATGACAGTACATCAATTAAATAGACTCATTTAATCTTATTGCACTATCAAAATGAAGATATTAAATGCACAATTAAAGGCCAGACATGACTTGAACAAATAGAATGACCAGATATGATATTTTTCTTTTATTTACTAAATAAATTAAAAATATCAAAATAATTGTCATGTGATTTTTAATTTATTTAATAATTTTTTTTTATATTTTTATTATTTTTTTTTCATTAGAACCAATCTGCATGCTGGATAGCCATATGATCACTGGAAACGTCTATCCATCTATTAGAAATGAAAATCTTACCAAAGAAGGACTTCAATTTTTTTTCAAACTCTTCTTAACAAGATTTTTATTTCTGATGCTGGATAGACAAAGGTCATTTTTTAGGCATTGTTTCATTATGTTTCGAATCGATGGGTGAACATGCCCTGTTCCATACTGTTGGTCTAGCTTAAGTGGGAGTTTATGTATATCCATTATATATTTAAAAACGAACTCTCATTGACTTAGGCTAGCTTTTTACGAACAACTTGTTTTCATTGATAAGAATGAGCTTGTTAGCCTAAGCGCTAAAAATCACCATAGCTATGAGGGTCACTGCACAACCTGATATAATCCAGAAATTCTACCCAATACAGAAGGTCCATTCTGCCTGGCAGAAGTGGATGCATATTACTTGTAAGTTTTAGCCTCATAGCTGATAGTAAAAATGGGCCATAAATAATCACTGAAACCAACGCAATATACATCATTGCAGCTGTTGCCATGAAAATGCCAGGCGACCTCATAAGGAATCCATGTTGGAAATATATCTCACAAACCAATCTCTGAATTTTTTGTTCAACAAGATTGAAGTTTGTTTCTTTCATTTTAAGGACTTCGATTGACCCTTGTGATTCAATGGTCAAAGAATATTGTAAAATGGATTACACCCACAAAGAGACATGGCCTAGGCTCGTGATCACAACCTACCATTCCAATTGGGTACCTCAAGTTTTCAAACAAATAGCCTCACAAACTTTGTCCACACTACTCATCCTAATGTAGAATCACTATAACAAAAGAAAAACCAAAATGGTTAAAAGTTTTTTTTAACTGTTCTCACTTGTTTATGGGTGTCCATGCCCTCTTCCATAGTGTTAGGCATTATTTAATTGGATTTTCTGATTAGAGTTTAGAAACTTTCAAGCAAATATAATTGTGTGTTTACAGCCAAATTCCACAACCTTTGCCACTATCTTCACTATCTTCCCTATCTATGCCAAAATGAGAGCTTAATCATTTTAACCTCACAAATAGACTTTAGATCTAGTAAGTTTTGCCGTAAAGTTAAAAGATAAATTATCTTAAATAAGACCTACAAAACTTATAATGAAATCTAATATAATTTAAAAATTATTAAATCATATCCTATTTATTAGGTAAGTTAAGTACATAAAAGATAAAAGATTAATATAGTAGATTTTTGAGAGATTTATTTATTAAACTTATCTTATATTATCTATTATCATACAATCTTATATAATTTGAATAATTTTCATTTTCATTCTTATATATTAATTTCTTTTACCTCTTTCTAATATATATTTTCTATTAAAATATTGCTTCTCTTAATTGTATATCTTAGGTACCTATTTTGTTAATTATAATTTTATAACCCTTACAAGCTCAACTAGGCATATAATATCCACCACTATCACACTCATCTCCAAAATTAAGGTTGACTATTTGACAATGTGAATATGCAAGCATTCTTAACTTTCTTTACATGTTTGAATTGAGAAAATAAATTAATGTACATAGGCATGAAATAAATAAGAAACTAGAAATATTAGTCTTCACCCATCTTATATTTACACATTGAAATTGAACATAACTAGAATATTTCTTTTTTATGTTAGTATAGTATTTATTAATCCTAAAACATATATTTACAAATGGTAAAAACAGGTAGAGTCTTTTATTCTTTATCATTGTCAAGTGACACTCTAAATGATGTATGAGAACTTCTTCATTGTATAAGAGTCATTTTCCATTTACTTTATACATTGTTATAAAATATGTACAAAGATCAAATTCCTCTCTTAAAATAATATTTATCTCCTATATATAGTGTATAATATCTATGTCATTTTCTTCATTTAAGACAAAACAAACCTATATGCAATCCCAATGACATAGTCAAATCCTCTTTATAGCATCATGAAAGGTATGAGTAAAGATATAAATTTATAATATCTTAAAACTATTAAGCATCCAACCATCATGGTGTTTCTTATTGAATGATGTTGCATGGATAGAGTAAAATGTAAATTTAAGTTTTAAGATAGTAGTCCAATTATGATATTAATTTTTATTTCTTAAAAACTAATATATTTTTTAATAGTCTCTTTAAGATATTATAGCCTATATTATTAAATTCTTTATGAAAGAAACATAAATGCCTACTCACCCATTATTTTATTCAAATGAAGAAAAAAGCCTCAATAAATAATTTTTGAACTTCTCATTAAATATCATGAAACACACCCAACATAAATAATATAAATTGATTAACACATGTCCATGGGCAATGGGTGTGATCTTGTGCACTTAGGTGTCCTCGTGTACATGGCATAAGTTTTGTGGTATCCTTGGAATTTACATGGTCTTGTTGCATGTGGTTGAGGTTGGATTTGAAGTCTACATAACTTTGACATAATTGCAGCTAATTAGTTTCATTGTAAAAGCTATTGACTTCATAGAAAATTGGTCAACACTTTCCTCTAAATCGCTAGTGATATACAATTAATTGCAACATTCTATCAATATATATTTAATTCTACTTATTACTACTCTTATAACTATCTTTCATAAATGTTTATCATGACCATGCCATCTTACTATTAGTTATAATGTGATATATGTTGTCTTCCCATAACTCTATCCTATCAATTTTGCAAACATAATTTTTTCATGACTTAATAATTATGTTCATATAGCCTATTGTAATAGCCATAGATACATATTTTAAACAGTACTCAACCCTACATCACAAATTCAAAAAACCTAGCCCCTATGCATCACTACCATGATTCATATCAAAATTGTGTACCAATATTTATTACTTCAATCCCAAAAAGCTAGCCCCTATGCAATTTTACTAGTTCAATGTTTACTGCCCTAGACTAGCCAACAATTAACTTATGGTACATACAAGAAATGGTAAATTATTATCACCATTTCCTTGGTTAGTAGCCTCCACCACTCACTTCCTATTAGTCTCCACATTATCCCATGGTAATGCCCTTAATCACTATTTTCACTTTGATTAACCCATATCCTAACCCTTAGTTTCATGTGTGTGCTTACACTATTTTTAGAAGCCTTTAGATGATTTTGAACAAGTTTATTATTGTTCTCAAGTCCAAATTTATATTCAAATGAAATAAATTTTATCTTATGATGTTACTAAAGTATATTGTTCATACATTCACATTTGATATCCTTGAGATTTTTACTTGTAATTTTGACGATAGGCATAATTGCAATTATTTAAACATGGAATGCTTTGAATGGTTATTAGACAAGTCTATAATTTCTACCAAGTGTGTCTTACCATGTGTGGATGTTTTCTAATCAAAATTTAACATTTTTTAAATTGATTACTAGATGGATGTTGATTGGTCTCGCATCATGGATGAAGCAATTCAACACCCATGTAGTGGTTTTTTGTATGAATATCTAAAGGTTTGGAATTATTTTCAGCTTGGATTGAGGCTAATAGATTGAAATATTTTATCAAGGGAGAAATTTCAAGGGACTCATACCCAACTTTCTTTCATAAGAGTCATACAAGAAAAATCCATTTTTCTTCTAATACAAAAAGTGGGATTAATAATTATTTGGAATATATAACATGTAAGAGAAATATGTTAACATGTTTACACAAGTATTAATAATATGAATATTCTTTATGATTTCCATAGGTATTGGTGCACGTATGGACCAAAGGACTACATGAAGAAAGATCCAACACCTTTTGATCCTTCTTCAGTTCCTATATTGGGGGCAGGTAGTAGACATGGTAAAAAACATACACAACGTGGTTTTACTTGTCATTTTAGTATATGAATCATGTTTCATAAGCTAAACCATGTGTTGATATGGCACCACCAGGTTCAACATGTGGACAAGGAAGACATACCTTCTCATGGTCAAATGAACAATGAGATTTTGGGAATGAGGTCCTTATTTTCACCATATATTATAGTCAACAATTACATCAAAGGGTGGATTCATTTCTTTTGCTTGGCATGCTTTCAAATGTAGTGCATAAAAACATGAGAAAATGGTGCATGAGAAAATGATCACATTTGAGGGTCAATCTTCTAGGGATGATTTTCTCACCATGAATGATATTGTAAACATTGATAAAAAAATTAAGACATTAAGATACATATTTCATAGTAGTGATGCTACTTAAGTGTAACAATGGGTTTTGGCAAACTCTGAAAAGTGGTTTCCATATCAGGAGTATAGTGCCACTATTAAGATGGAGATGGGGAAGTCCTATTTGTACTAGGGATTTGGAAATTATTTTGAGGGCAATAATTTGAAGATATTTGAAGGTGTTTTTAAAAGCATGGGGAACAAGAAGAGAAGGCAAAATAAGACTTCAAGGAATTATTCTCCCGAAATAGAACAAAGATATCGAGAACAAAGAAGAAAAAGATATCATGATACAAGTATGTATTTTTATTTTTATTTCTATTTAATTTTATATGTATTACATACCAAAAATATTGTTTATTTGTTAGTATTAATTAGTTCAATATTTTTTATCTAATATTTTTAATGAATATTAATTTAAATAATCTTAATTTAATTAATTTAATTTATATAATAATTCTATCTTAGTTAATTCTAAATGATGTTATTTTTATTAAATTAATTGGAAATAGTAGGATTAAAAATAATCTCATTTTAATTGGAAAGCATAATTAATTTGAAATAATATGTGTATTTGCAAATTTCAAATTCCATTAACTTGCTTGTTGTGTAATTGACTTTTTCTCCTATATAATGAAGTCCATTTATAATAGACAAGACCTATTAAGTCATAAAATTAATAAGACCTATTATGTCATAATTTAGGTTCTAACTTATACTGAATATTTAAGACATGTACTTAATTTCATGTGATAGGTCCTTTAATATCACATAATATATCTGTCTTAAGGGGAGTCAAGTATATTAATACGGATTTTTTTTGCATATGTGGTCATATTAATTAATAATAAGGCCTATTATGTGATAAATTAGGACTTATTACATTGATTATAGGTCTTAAATGTGACATAAATTTAGAACCTGTTATGTAATAATTTAGGTTCTATTTATATGACTTCACGTATGCAAAAACATTTCACATTATACTCAAGAGTCCCCTTAAGATAGGTATATTATGCAAATCATATTAGGACAGGTATTACATGTGATATTAGGAGGTCTATTATGCAATAATAGGTCTTAAATACACATGTGACATTATAGTCCACTTGTTATGACATAATTTTTAAACATCTTACTAAATGTCTTGAAAATTTGGTTTCAAATTAAACTTGGAATCTCGTTGCATTAACAAAATTTCTCTGTCATCTTAAATTATGTGCAGAATAGGCTCGAGAAGAAGGGAGTTCTGAAGTGGGAGCCGAGGCAAACGAACTTGTTGAAGAACACAATATAGTTGATGAACATAGGGAGGAGCTTGTCCAAGTTGAACCAATGGAGGTTGAAGGAGAGGGGACATGCTCCTTACCTCCTACCACTGATATGGATGAGCATATTGTGGATCTAGCTAAATAGGTGAATAGAAATATTTCTTATAAAAAATTAGATCATTTACTTGAAATGGATGTCGATGAGTTGAAACATCTTAGTTAAGAACCTAGACATACTAAAAGGAGTTCAATGAATAAAAGTGCAAAAGAAATAACGTCTCATTTCAACAATCTTGATACTACACTAGAAAAAGCTCAATTGTTATCAATTGTACTTACTCGTAAAAACTTAATAGATCCACTGAAATTGTAGGGTATAGATACAACAAGTCAAAAGAGGAAAACTTCTCAGATACAAAAATCTATTGTTGATAATGTTAAGAAATGTTTGGTGAACATTGGTAAAAAATCTCGAATAGTAGATAAGACCATTTCAAGAAGAGTGATGTTGACATATTTAGTAAATGAAAGATTGCCTCAAAAAAGACAAATCTCTTAGTAAATGAAAGATTGCCTCAAAAAAGACAAATCTCTTCACTGTCATTTGAGTTGGTTTTAGTAGAAGGACAATATCAAAATATGTTAAAAGGAGAAAGAGTTTGGATGATACTACCTTAGAAGGGAATTGGCCAATTATGTGTAGAGCTCCCCGTTCTGATAGAGTTGAAGATTTTGTTAGGAACTTTGTGACAAGTTTTTGGTCATCCTTCATCAAATAGTAGAGCTGTTATCAAGAAAAGGATTGGTCATGATCGTTATGATCTCCATGTAAAACATTGGATAGACACAACAAAACATGAATTGTATGTGTTATTTACTAAAACAAACCCTCATATAAAGATTGGACAAACCATGCTTGAACGGTTAATGCCATATTATGTGAAGTTAAATAAAGTTTTCAAAACTTGTTGTTGTCGTTATCACATCGAATTTAATCTGTACTATCAGGTGTTTTGAAAGATTAGAGAAGATAGTGATGGTTATGAAAATGCTCCTCCTAAACGAACAAGTCAATTCATAGCATCCATATTATGTGATAAATCAGATGATAATGCGACCGGTCAAATAAATTGCATAAGAGGAATTTGTGGAACATGTGGGGACTTGGCTAAATTGCCTTTTAAAGATGAAGATACTGACATGAGTAAGATGGTAAATTGCAAGAGTTACAAGTACAAAAAATTTGAAACAAAATTTGGAAAAGAATCTACAAGGTTAGATTATGTAGAATAGGAAATACCTATTGGAACATTTATGGATAATTTTTGTAAGTTGAGAAAACCATACATATGCCATGGTTTTTTTGCCAAGTGGCAAGTAGAAAAATTTAAAAGATTAAGAGACACTTTCCCACATGGAACTATTCTATCTGTAGTGAACTTCGTAAAAAATTACTCTTTTGCACATCAAAAAGAGATTCAATCAGAGTATTACTTTTCAAAGCAAATCACTATTTTGGTGCATGTGTGTTATTGACATGCATAGATGAATTTGGATGGTGTTGATAGTACATTTGAAAATCATGTCATTAAGAAAGAGTACCACTTCTATATCAGTGATGATAAGGAGCATGACACACTTTTTGTACAACATTGCTTTAAGAAGTTTTTTGAATATTTGAAAGAGAGAGGCATAACAATAGTTAAACATTTTGTTTGGTCTGATGGATGTGTGGCATAATTCAAATTTTTGAGGCCATTTTATGCACTATGTAGATATCATCGAAATGACAAAATACCACATGTTTGGAGTTTTTTTTAGAGTGATCATGGAAAGGGTGAACATGATGGTGCAGGAGCTTGTATGAAACGTGCTCTAAGAAAGCATCAAATAAATTACACAAGAGATCGTATAGACAATGCACATGATGTTGTTGAATGGTATAAAAAACACTTTGAGCAACCTAATTATCCTAGTGAATCATCTGTTTTGGAAGATAACCGGTACGCATTCTCTTATAGTGTTTTATTTAAATTTATTTAATTTTTTTAAAATGTTCCTAGTTCAAATGTTTCAATTTAACAACTTGATCTACATGTACATGTTTGTGTACACATGTACATTTTGCAGATATGGATATAAGATC